>NW_024884475.1:32628518-32749313 GCF_019232065.1 Centrocercus urophasianus | reverse complement strand
TTTTTTTTTTTTTTTTTTTTTTTTTTTTTTTCTAGGTGTTTTTATCATATTTTCCATAGTTGGAGAAATTATACAAAATGCCTTTTACACCACTTGGACTAAATCATTTCTAAAAACTCATCAACTAAATTAAATCAAGCATCTTCATGTGCTTCTGGTCTTCGTCTTTTTACTCTTAAATGGGTGATTTTAGACCCAAAGCAACTATACCACATCTTTTGTCAGTGCTCTTTAAAGCAATGTATTTCTCCTGTCCTCTCTCCTAACCCTCAAAAAAAGAAATTATATCTATATACACACATGTATATAAACATGTCTCAATAAGCATTTATAGCTATAACAAATTTGTTCTTACTGTCAATTTAATACATGTGTTTTCAACTTAAATTTGATATACAGCCCAGTGTTTTCTATTAGATCATATAAACAAGTATTTGACTTAAAACAGGATTATTTTTCTTCACTGAGAATGAAAGCAGCAATAAACATCACTCTTTCTGGGAATAAAAATGAGGTGGTAATTCCATGAAATATAGCCATTAAAATAAGAAAAAAATATGTTGGTGTAACGAGTAAAAACAGCTTGACCACAGGCCTGGTATGTTTACTGATCTTCCGGACAGAAATTATTCTTGCATGACTTCTCCAATGCATTATATCAAAATGAGACATGCTTCATTTTTTCCAAGCGTGCATATTAGGAAAGACAAATCAGTCTGTTGTCATTAATGGTGTCAGCATGAGGCCCAGAGTAAGTGGGGCAAGGTAGGTACATCACCACTCTATGGGATAAAGTAATTCTGTTGTAGATGTATTAATCACATCTTAGAGGAGAAAAAGAAAGGAAAGGGAAAAAAAAAAAAAGAAAACAAGGCTTTCCTTTTCCCTATACACATATTTTTGTTTTTGTAAAATAAGACTGCAAGTCTGCAATGTTGCTTGGAAACTTTAAAATCTTAAAGGATTTGAGTGAGAGCATTTCATCTAACCCTGGGGGATTATTGCCATAATCAAACTTCAATAGAGGAAAACAAACCCAAAAACCTCAAATGGAATAATGTGTACCTGGGAGGGAATAAGCTCATCTCAGAAAGGGATGTTTCACTGTAAGCATATCTTTATGAGAAGGCCCAGAAAATATAGACCCTTGCTGACAGACAGCCTGTTATTCTAAGTAGATGGTCCAGGCAGGGTGAATGGGCTGATAGTAGGTACTGCCATAGTATGTGGTAATGTAAGAAGGAGAACTCCAAAGTAAACCAGATTGTAAAGCATGAGTTGTGGTCTGGCTCAGCTAACTGCACTAAAGAAAATAAGTCACTCCTGTGCACAGAAGGTATGGATCAGATAAATCCTGTTGTTTTGCCTTACCTCATCTTTGGAAATTAATTTGCAGTGATTGTGATGCCCTATAGATCTAAGCTAGATAGTTAAGATGAATACTTTGATAGTGCCTGTATCAGCACTAGATCTGCTGAATCAAAGTGGTTTACAAAAGCACCTGATGTTAGAGCCTCTGTCAAACATGGGGAAAAGCAGCAGAAAAAAAAGAAATAGTGAATAAAAACATAGAGATGAGTAAAATAAAGATAAACAGTAACAAGAGTGAAATTGAAAGGGAGAAAATACAACCTACTGTCCTAGACTAGTATCAGTCTGAAAAAAAGGAAGCTTCCATTAGGATCTCTTGTACAAAATAAAGGCTTTAATGTGGTTTACAATCAGTAACAAGTACAATTAGTTTTATTTATTTTTAGTATTCAGGGAATATTCAAATGAATATTCACAAATCTAGAACTAAGCCCCTTTCCAAGGATTTGCAGTCATCTATTTAACTGAGCTTGTACTAAGAAGTGGGCAATGAGTTAGAATAAGACTGAAGAGAATCTTAAAGGTTGTACAAAATCATGAACTTTGCTATTGTGACTAGCTACAGAATTGTGAAATTCCTGTGACTCCTTAAAGATCTTTGAACGATTAACTAGGATTTTTATGCAACAGGTGACCAGAAGCAACATGTACACTCACCCAATCTACACTGGAGTTACATCAGGATGGCACTTTTGCTATCAAGGTGAAGCAGAGCTGTACAGAGCTAACTGGTCTCAGCTCTCTAGGTAGCTAACCCCAGCACTTGGGAACAAGTAGCCATTTGTAGAGAGATAGAGGCTAGATAAGGAAAAGTTCTAACAGTTCTCAGAGATGAGAGAAGTAATACAGGTGCCATCAACATCTGGTATATATTTTTACAGTGCATACAAAGAGTATATAAATAGATTTTTTTTCCAGTGAAGAGCATCTATCCCCATCTTCTATTCACCTATTTAGGAAACAAACAAACAACCTTCCCCTTTTCTTTCACACCAAAGATTTAGATCAGTTTATTTCCTGATACAGCAGATAGGATATGGAAATCAAAGATTTCACTCAATCCACCACATAGCACTTTCAGTCAAGGGTAGTACTGCAAAGGCTTCAGCTTGACAGAATACAAATTTATATATGTATATGTACAAGAATACACGCTTTAAAGAAGAATTTACCCTAATGAAGCATGTCCCCCCAAGCACATTAATGAATTATAACCAATCTTTTAATTAATCTGAAGGCTTTCCATAGTAAAAAGCTAATAGTAAAGCTAAACCAGTAAAAAGTAAATGGAATTTGTCTAGTACAGAATGTGAAATGTACTCAAACCAAAAGGCAGTAATTCAGAATATTATTTGCGATTCTACTTGGGAAGGTCAAACATCTTGCATGCTCTGCTAGAACAAAAGCATCTTCTCATAATATAGATGGTTTCGAGCCCCATGATAGCAGCTCATGGTACTGAACTCTGCCTTACATTGCATTGCAAGAGTCATTACACTGCCGTTACATGAGGCAACTGAATGCAAGATAGCAGGCCTTGTTTTCAGTTTTTGATGTTTCTGGCACTGGGAGAAAGATGGAGAAGGAAAGGACGAGTGCGAAGTTGAACAGCCCCACATGGATTACTTGTGCCACACTATGACCAGTACCTGTTGTTCTAAGAGTTCCTTAGGTTTATCACTTACTAGTTGCTGAAGAGCAGAGAGCTGATGAGTATTGCCACAAACATGTTTTTGTTTGGATTATAACTTCTCTGCCATCCATTGTAGCAGAAATCTGAACCCCACTAGGGTGGAAGTAGAAAAATTGAATGTAGGGATACATACACAAAGACAATTTGCCTTGCAGAATCATTTCAATTAATGTCACTGAACTCAGAGCAAAGTAGGCTGAATGCTAAACTGCCAGCTGAATGCTTAAGACCAACAAATTAGAAAAAAACATCTCATGTTATTTATGAGCATAGTATTTTGCTGTAGGACATATTTGGAGAGAAACATGGGGCTTCACAATGTTTTAAGATCCCTTCATTCTTCATAAAGAAAAATTCACTAAGTCAAGTCGTATTTTCTTTGGCTACAGTGTTTCAAAAACTTAACATGATGCAGCATGGGGTAAAAGTACTTCCCATTTTCCCAGGGCTTACATGTCAAATGTATCAACGCAACTATAGCTCGGTTATCCCCAAGGCTTAACTGCAAATACACATACCTTATACACAGTTCATAAACATATTAATGTAAAGATAGCCAGACAAGACTTGGAGTAATACACAAATGCTTCTAATGAATCAGTAGGTGGAACAATTAATTTCTGTTACTCTTGAACTAGGAAGCTGGCATTTTGTATGCTTATTCTTTATAGTCAAACAGAACAGGTATGCAGACTTGAAGTCTTCTGGTTAAGGAAATGATGGCCATGTAATGTTGTGAGTTGTCTTGATTGAGCTGTAATCAAGACATTCTTATGTGGCAGATGATCAGAAAAATGTTTATTTTAGTGTTAGAGTTGTTTCACAGTACATTCTGTGTTGAATTGCACCATTCTGTCAAACTGAAAAGAAATACAGGTGCCAAAGCACTGAGACGTCTGTGTATTTTGTGTAATAACAGTTTCTTATAGCTGAAGGATGAATGACAAATAGTAAACACTTTTTCCAGTTGGGAATTAGTATAACCTGTCCAGCACTACTTCAGTTGTGGTAGAAAAACTTGCATCCCACTTATTTAGCATCAAACAGCGAGTACTAGGAAATTGTACAAAAAAGGAATAAGTCCTTCCTATCATAGGCTTCCCTTGCAAAACTGCATAAATAAATAGACAAGTTTTCTGTGTAACCTTTTGAACAGATGTGCCTGTTTTCAGAACTTTGTGTATGCAATTTGCAATAAACCAGAAGGATTTTACAAGCAAATTCATAGAAGAAGTGAATTACTGGTAAGTGTCAAATTCACATAGAAATCAAACTGGATATTAGAAACAAACAGCAGCAGGAAACAATGTGAATTTTGCAGCATGAGGTGCATCCAGAGCATATTCAAATTGTACGAAGCAATAAGGAATTAACTCTAATAAAGATACTTCTGGAAACAGACTTGTTTTTAGAAAAATGCAAAAGCCCAGGAATTCATCTAACGCCTTTCATCTGCTCTACACAAAAGACAGGTTTTTTCACTCAGCCCAACAATAAAAAGCCTACCTACTTAATGGAAAAATAGACAATTTTTTCTTTTTTTTTTTCTCCTTTAACAAGTTCTGCAGTTCTGCCATGGAGGCTGGATTTTATTTCTGCTTGTTCATCAGAAACAGAATTGGCCACTAGGGATCTGATCTTTCAAACATGTTTAAAGTTAAACACACAAACAGTTCCACTGCCTTCAGTGGAATTCATGTCCCAAAAGCTAACCACATGCACAAATCCCTATCATCTTACACCTGTGCAAAACCAACAACACAAGATCTTTGGGTGGCTTATGTATGAGCAGATGATGCATTCAATGAAGGATGAAAACATGGTTAATTAGGTTGGGCGAACATTTAAAATGCTCCTAGTGCATCTAGGAAATGCACTAGAAATTTGATAAAATCCCATTATATAGAATAAAGAAACCTGTTTGTTCTGATCTCTACAGGACACACACCTCTGGGTGGTATAGGCACACACAAAGAATGACTTTCATGTTGGAGCTGAGAGATATGCATTTTTAATCTGCTGGGTACATACACAGTTCAGATAGGCTAAAATCTGCTCAAGGTACAAATCCTTGCATCAAATACTACCCTGGCATGGATCATCAGCTTCAGCTAGGGAATTAGCACACAGTGCATCATTCAAGCACTAATTTATAATATCTCTTAGATGATTTGTAGTATTCAGTAAGAAGCATAAATGAGACACAAACAAAATGAGATGCCCTATACAAATCAATGGATAGACAAGTTGAGAAGGAAAAACAGGAGTGACTGATGGCAAAGTAAAGAAAGCCTAGAAGACAATTTTGGACCCTCACAGTAAGTTTTTACAGCTAGAACTATCACAGGGGAAAAAAAAAGGTAGAAGTATCTAAAAGAGTGTCAAATCAAACAGGTTATATTTCAAGAAATATAATAAGGAGAATGATCAGATATGTCTACAGTCAATGCTGGTTACACTATTACACAATTTGTCTGATGTAATTACAGTTCCAGGACAGATGTAAAGGCGAAACTGAAGACTAGCAACACTCTCATATTTGAAAGAAGGAGGATTTAAAGCCATCAGACTCAAATTGACCTGAGGCTGTAGATGAGAAACACAAAAGACTAACAAGAGCCTATATAAAATAATGACAGCAGGAACAGGATCGAAATATATCTCCCACTAACAATAACAGAGGAGAAATAAAATACAGATTTCAAGACTGGCTCACTGGCCGTAGTGAAACAGCAGTAAAGGCAGTGTGCTAGTAACCTCTGATCCTGTCAAATCCCGTGCTCACACAGCAATGAAAACTGTTAAATAGAAAGATGCAGCAATGCTTGTGGAGCTGGGTGGAGGAATACACCTGTCTGCAAGAAAGTCTGGAGATTGCTCTGCATAGACATAGTGCTCTGCATAAAGAGCAAGCTCATCTGTACACACAATGCATTCTCCTATGTTTCTAACCAAACAGGTAGTAAATATAGGTATGATTGTAAGGATCAGAGTGTGATGTGACTCCAAATCTCTTGTGGCCTCTGAGATGTCGGTGTTTTTCACTTTGATTAACAGAGAAGCAATAAGGATGGCTATCTGCACATAATTTTTCATCATTATAAATTCATCCAAGGAAGCAGTTTCCACATCTTAGCAAGCTTTTGATACTTTCCCCAACAATTTTCCCCAAACTAGAGTAGAAATGAAGTCCTTTCAAAATTTTTGAGAGGGAGAAACAAGGCCAAGTTAGTAGTCCAGGGGAGTTTGCTGGTGCATTTGGATTATGCTTCTCTCACAGAGAATTAGGAACCTCTCTGAAAAACTTGATGTTCTTTGTGTCCAACTCTGACTGAGGAACTACTATGAACCTCAAAGACTCTCTGTCTCAAAATAAATATGTTTAGGGGAATGTTTGAAGATTGATGATTCACATCCTGAATTTTAAAAAATTTTTTCCAAAAAAAAAAAAAAAAAAAAAAAGAAAAAGAAAAAAGAAAAAAGATTGACCAGCTACAATTGAAATGCATTGTCATCTCTTTAACAGCACACTGTTTCCCTGTGAAATAAAAATTATCATTAAAAAATTAATGCTATTTCAGCACATCTTTAAAGAGTGAAACTTAGAGATATTTTGATTCTAGATTTGCTGCTCTGGCTTGCACAAATGCCTTGTTAGTGTTCAGTCAGATGCCAACAGCAATCAGGGGAAGAAAGCAGTGTATCTGTTACTGCTGGTAAGAATATGTTACAACATAACATTGTAGGAGAATATTCAATGGCTCCACAAATGGTACTGATGGAAAACAAATGCTAAAAAGACAGAATTTACATATAAAATCAATACTTAGAATTTATATATATATATTTATATATATATATGATAATTCTATGTAAAAAAATCAGCGCTTACACATATATATTTATATAATTTTTTTTATATACATATATGATATTTTCCCAGCATGTCATGCGCACATATAGTATGAAAGCCTATTAATATGCAACAGATTCAGATATAATTATAAAAGTAATTAAACAAATCTCCTGGTGTTCCGCAAGAGCACTTTGCAGGTCACAATAAGCCCAGCCCACACCACAGCCACAATGTGGGCTACTCCAAAAGAATGACATTATCAGCATCTGTGCCCTAAATCTCAGTTAGTTACTATAGGAAATTTGGGTGTTTGAGGGTGGCTGCTCTCGTCAGTGCCTTCTGCAACTGCTGCTTCAAGCGAAAGGCTCAAGAGAGGGCGGCAGAGATTTGGCACCCTGTGTAGGCGCTTGCTCCATTTTCTTCAAGACCAACGATTTAAGCCATGCAGGGGCTCCCTCTGCTGTTCTTTCTGTATTCAGAACTATAAAAGGGGAAGAAAAAAAACACACCAAACCCTGTGTTGTCATTTACCTTTAGCTGAGGAGGAAGGAAGAGAGACTTCACGCCAGTATAACACAAGATAGACTACACGCCAGTATAACACAAGATCTCTTTCTGTCTCTTCTGTACCAGCTCACTCTTTCAGCCTCGGTATTAGACCTCTGAACACGAGATCATTAAGTGAGGCAAATATATGGTGCTTGTATGCAGGTATTTGGATATCTGATGTCCTCTCTGAACTGTGAAAAACTAAAAGTGACTTGGCTGTAGGAAAGAGCTTAAAAGGAGATTTTCAGCGGAAACAACAGTTACATGACAATCTACATGAGCTGGAGGTTTCAAACCGTTCCTTATGTAGAACACACAAAATAAACTCTCCTGCATTTTGTATTAATGAGAGAAAAAAAAAAAAAAAAAAAAAGACATTGGCAGCAAAACCAACACAACTGCAGCAGCACTCCCCATCTGGAACAGGTTGCCAAGGAGGCTGTGGATGTCGCATCCCTGGAGGCATTCAAGGCCAGGCTGGATGTAGCGCTGGGCAGCCTGTTCTGGAGGTTGGTGACCCTGCACATAGCAGGGGGGTTGAAACTCAGTGATCATTGTGGTCCTTTACAACCCAGGCCATTCTATGATGATCTCCCCAGATAACTAAAATTTTCTCATTATTTCTCTTTAAAGGTGTTTAGACAAAAATCCAAAGCAGCCTTCTAATTTTTTTTTTTTTGCCACTCCTTACTGTCTTTACTCTTGAAGCTTCCAATAAATTGCTGGGAAATAAATCTGGAATTTTATAAATTTTTAGTTCACATAAGAAATTATCTAAAGCTATCTCCAAAGAATTCTCTGCGTTGATTCTAAGGGGATACAAAACACCAGGGGAAAAAAAAAAACAACAAAGAGTTAATTTTTACATTAGCTGGACAGAAAAGCTGAAAGTCTTCACAATTTCATCAAACTTGCTTCATTGGTCACCAGGCAAAATGAAGCAGAAGGGAAAAAGAAAAAGAAAAGAAATATAGCCTCTCCTTTCTCAGCTTAGGCTTAAGTGGGTGAAAACTTGCCCTTGAACTACTACCTTGAATAAGAAGCATTCATTTCCCCTTTAGGCATAATGCTTTTCCAAAAGCCAGAGCAGAAAAAAAATAAATCTGCTGTGCTGTCATTGGAAACTATGATTTATAGAAATGTTGACTATGTTTCATAAAAATCACCTGCTATTTAAAAACCAAAAGAAAAAGACACCACCATCAGCATTTGTGTTGACAAGAATGTTCCTAAATACCATATCAACGTGACTTCATTTTCCATCTGTCTGATGGATTTGCATTGCATAAAATCTGTACACATCCAGGAATGCGTTTTCTTTTTCTGCCACACTACTAAGAAAGTAACTCAGGATCACACAGCAGCCTTTTGCTGTGACTAATCCCTCTGGATTTGGCCTAGCCTTTCAGGCTGCACTTCCTGCCTGAACCCGTCTATGCGCTCTGAAAGCAGAATGAAAAACAAAACTAAAATTCAGAAAAGAGACATTAAAAAAAAAACAAATCAAACAAACAAAAAACAACAAACAAAACATGGGCCATGCAGGTTGAACTTCAAAGAATCTTTCACAAAATCAGTGCAGAATCCTAATAGCTCCTTGGCTTTGTCATACAGTGTAAGGGTCTTTTCTAGGATCAGGTTTGAGCCTGTAATAGTGGAAAACTTCAGCCCTTTTCAGTGCCGGGGAGAAATTGAAGGGTTTGTATCAGTGCTAAAACAGATTCACTGAAGCAATGCAGAAGAATGGATTTCTGATTGTTTGATTGAGATTTTGATACAGTAAGCCAAAATATATTTTTGATTTCTCAAAGTCTTCAATAATGTATTGAAAAGTTAATTTATGATTCTTTAAAATATCTATTTAAATACAAAAGAAATAACTAAGGTGTGAGCACTACATTAAGTAAGAACAAGATTGAGAACAGGCAAGATACACAGCATTCAGACTAACCATTTCTTTCTCACAAAGGAGAACTTCTTGCTCACAAATTCCAACTAATTCAGAGAAGTCATCACCCTGTACACATGCCCCTGCTTTCTCTTCATGCTAATGTAAGGTCATACACTGTGTTTAGGCAAACAGACCTAAAGTGAAGTTGCTCTGTGAGCACTTCCACAAATTATCCTCTTATGGTAAGCAACATGAGAAGCACGTATCACTCTTACCAATTCATATTATGGTCACTGAAACTGGATTAGAGATTAGAAGAGTTTAGGGAGCTAACAGATCTACCACTCCTTATCTCATCTCCAGAGGTGCAGAAGTCCAATAGGCATTGCATTAGTAGGTATTTCTTTAGAGGTTTCTTGTAATTCTAAGATTAAAATATTCCTTAGCAAAACAGCTAACAATAACAGAAAAAGAGTTTGACACAAATGTACTCTATCATGTTACACAACATTTGTAACTGTGTATTATACCAACATCACTTACACAATGGGAGTATGAATCAAATGCCTTTTTTTTTTTCTCCTTTATCTTTAAGGATGATGAGACTTCTTAACTTTGGTGAAGTCCTTCTGCCTGTTTAAAAAGACATGGGCTATTTCCTGGAGTCACCAAAGGGCTGAGGTCTTTCAGAGAGTTCATCTTACAGTAACTGTCCACCATTACTGTTTAAGGAAGGTATGTGCTGGCCAGCACATCTGGAAACTGCAGCAGAACTTGAAACCTGGAGTATACCTGGAGTGGTAAAACATTACTAAGCTATGCATGGTGAAATTAAGACAATAAAGATCAGAGCATAGCTTTGTCACAGAAGAACACCCTCAGCTTTCCACATTTGCCAATATCATCTTTATCTGCTGTAGTATAATAATTCATAAGATCGTAAGATTTCCACTTATTCATTTTAAGAAAAAAGGCTTTAAATACTCAATTACTACAGTAGACTAAGGAGAACAAAAACCCCTCAAATCACATCTTAAAGAAAATAATTGTCTATCACAAGTATGCTTTTCAACTGCCCCAGAACCTTTTTACTGATGTATTACCCATTCTCTGGAAACTGTTCTTTTGGCTTCTCTCAAGCCTGAGCAATACAAATTCTGAACAGCAATTTAACAGGCAGGCATACATGTCTACAGAAATACATATGCATGCTCACTACTGAATATATATTTTCTGTACCATGGAAAGTACACATTCCATATATTTGCATACAATTGGATAGGTAAGGAACTAGCGGAAATGAGAGTACTAAGGAGGAAAGTTATTTCTTGAAATCTGCCTGTATGACTGTATTTAGACTCAAAGACCCACTGAAGGGGGAATCATCTGTTTTACTAAGTGAATTCCAGGAATAAACACTGAATGTACAATATTAGTCAGTATCCTAGCAAATCACTACAATGTAGGGACACTGTGGATTACAAACGTGCATTAAATTACATATAGTTACGGAGTTCTTCTCCCCCCTTAGGATGCACTCACCACTTTCCTCCTTCCTGCCTGACAATATGTTGCCATGCTATAAAAGCCCTAATGCCCATTTCAACGATTAGCTGTACATCAGCATTACTACTTCAAATCCACATGTTTCGCATCAAGCATTAAATGGGATGAATATTGATCTGCTAAAGAGGATTTATTTATTTCTAGCTCTATCCAAAGATCAACTACTAGCAGCTTTTGGTGGATCTGTTGAGCTCTCACAGCACAAAGCTACTGCATACATGACACCGGACTTGACATTTCAGTTCTGGAAGAAAACCAAACAGTAAATTCACTGCAATAATCCTAGATAAATGAGATGATCACTGGAAAAGCTGAGATAGTTAAGTGGTCTATCAGAGAAGTCCAAAGGATGATATTGAACTGTTGCTACACAGTAACCTATCTTATGAGAGCATGGCACAAGATCACCATATCAGATGCCAATATCATTGCCTTAAAATAGCAACATGTCTTCAGATTATCTTGGAACACTTCACAATTACGTTCTGAGCAGAGTACTTTTTATGCAATATACGGATAATCAGATACACACAAATATCATCATGTTTACCCATTCATTCTGTTTTTGTCTGTTCAGTCAGTAACGCCAATAATGGTATAACGTGATCAAGAAATACAGATACATAGCCTCAAAGCACAGCTAATACACCTCTTGCAATGTTGGATCTGCACATTTTGGCAGGGATTTTCTACTCTTCAGCATAGACAAAGTAGAAAAACATACAAATGAGTTGATGAAGACTGTAAGAAGATAAGAGATGAAATAATACGTTGCCTTTTATACTCAAATGGCAGGGGAGGAAGAGACTGCTATGTTTTCACTAACTTTAACAAGGAGCGTTTGAGATGCCAATGTAAGAAGCCATGAAATTTTTGCTGTGTCACTCACACAGGAAACCGAACAAGTCAGTCAAAATATTGCCTCAGTGCTGTGATTTCATCAAGCTGTATAATTCCAGTGGTTAATAATATTGTTCTCGTCATCTGCTAAACATTTCATATTTTTTCACATTATTTCTCTTCACTAATTTTTCATTATGAGAGAGTATTAACTTACAGAACATGTGGAAGAGAAACAAATTGTGACATACAATGGGGATATTTGCTTCAGCTAAGCATTACATCATGTTTGGCTTCCTGTAAGACCACTGCTCTCAGAAAACAGACAAGCAATCTGCAACAACAGAACACCCTATGCAGCACATTATCAGGAATGCATCTGAAAGCTGAAAACCAATGCTTTGCTTTGGTTGCTTGAACTCTGTGAATCTATAAACACCCCTACCAGAGGTAGCACTCTGTTTAATTAGGTTTCTGTCTGTACAACAGTGTCTGCTTTGCCAAGCGGAGGGAGCCTTGTGTCAGTTCCAAGTGTCAGTGAAAGAGAAACAATGTGTGTCAACATCAGCCTTGCATTAAGACAAGGTGAAATCAAAGCCACAATAATCATTTTCCTCCCCCATGGTAATTTATCTTCAATTTTGCCAGTGTATAAAACAACTCATGCTTCTGAAGACAGTGTTAGTGAGATACAATCTAATATATTACAAATGTAGAAGCTTGTATTATCTATAAAATGCCTGAAATAAACTCAAAACAAAGATGAGAAATTGATTTGAAATCTTTTTGTGGTCTGCCAGGTTAAATGCCTGTAACTGGACACCACAGAGGAGTCACCTCCAAGTTCTGTGTAATAGATTATTTCATTCATCTGTGAAAAATAGAATAAAACAAAATGAAACAGCTCAACAGTGAGTAAACAACGAAAGGAGAGTCGGTTACAAACTGCCTGAAGCTATCAAGCTATTCATATCTGGAACAAATGAAATGATACTAAATTTGTATCCTGAAAAGTAAGAATCATTTTCCTGACTTTTCTGTTCTTGTGACATGGCCCTCTACAAACTACTTTCTAGGAATATTATATAAACTTGCAATAAAAGTTGGCAAAAAGTTCATTCAAATAATTATTTTTCCTGTTTTTTTTAAAATTACTAAATAGATTTTTAAAAAAATGGAACATAATGTAAGGAAAACATACAAAAGGGCAACATCAGTAAACACTTAAGTAGATTGCTGAGAGCGTCTTTGGTGAGGAATCAAAATCAGAAATATTTCCTTAAAGCAAGTTCATGACAAAATGGCTTTACCTAACAATAACTCCTTTCATCGCAAACGCTTCACAACACATGTCAGTCTGAAACAGATTGCCGTGCTTGTGGCTTAAATGTAACAGTAAAATTTCAGACACGGTGAAACCCTGTATTCCAGCTTTTATCCTCCCCACATCCTTTTGACATCCCTATAGTCATTTCTGCCTCTGCAACTCACTGCATTATTTGGGGGAAAAGAGAAAGAAAAGAGAAGGAAAATATGAAGGACGTCTTTCTTCTTCATGCCCTCCCCCTGCCTTTTGCAAAAAATAAAAATAAAAATCCCTGAAGTGTTGAAGCATATTTTCTTTATAAAAAAAAAAAAAAAAAAAAAAAAATTCTTGAGTTGAAAATCATCTTCTTTTTTTAACCCCAGATTTAGTTACTGTAGAGCATAATTAATACAAATATAGAAAGTGAAAGATGCTATAAAAAAATAAGCATTGTTGGAAAAGAGACTCTGCTCAGCACTGGAACATCCACAGACAAGTCTAGAGACAAAAGCCCAAGCATGTTGCAGAGCTTCCACCAAATAATGTGAGAAAGAGCAGTTGTAAGGAACACATACTCATGTGACTTCTTTAGGCAGCAGCATTTCTCAGATAAGCTGTATTACCATTTAAACCACAGGTAGTTTTGCAAACTATATTTCCACACAGCAGAACATCTGTTCCCGTCTTTCATTTGTCCACACGCTTCTTTTTCAGTACAAAGCACTAATTTTTTCAGCAATTTGTAGTATGCTTATTAGGAACTTCGTGAAAAAACAGCCCTCTACCTCTCCCGTCCACTCCCCTCCCTGTCCAAGTGTTCAGGATTTTAGGAATGATCTTAAGCCAAATAGTGCTATATGATGTACGTCGTGTGGTATATGCACCATGTGAAACACAGATGAGGATTTTCCTTTTTTTTTTTTGGAAGGCATTGTTTTACAAGTCACAAATTCTAGCACTACCTAACAAAACTCCTAGTCACATAAAAAGATGCAATAAACCTCTCTAACAGTAGCTGATTTGTATGCAACATTGACCGTAAGGGTAACTCTTCAGTAAACCTGAATCTCATATATAATGCATAGCAGTTAATAAATCATAGTAAAATCAGGTGGCTTAGAGCCAAAAATACCCAACTAGTAATGGAAAGGGAGAAAAGATTTATAAAGAGACAGACTCTGTCTGGATTTTGCTTTTAAGAGTCTCATACGCTGCACTGGGAAAATCTTGCTGTGGTTTCTAAGAGGACGTGTGTCATGCTGACTCACTTCATCCTTCCCCCAGCATCGTTCCTCACTTACCCCAGGTGATGCCTCTTCTCTCTTCAAAACCTTCCTCTTCGATTTTTCACTTGTCTATCTGTGCCCCAGCACGTGTGCTGGAAAAGAGAGAGAAGAGATCAAGATGAGAACAGGGCAATGTTCCTGAAAACTCACTAAACAGAACGTACCACATTGGATTTCTAACCCGAAGAGAAATGCACGTGAAGAGCCTCCTGAAACTGGCTTTGTGACCCTCAAAAAAATATGCTGCAAAGTATTCAACATGACACAAACTTCAGCTTCAAAATCCAATTTTACAAAAGGCAGAAAATGTACTACGGTATTTTTGATTGGAAGAGCGGGTTTTTGCTTTAAATATCAAGGGCAAAACTCTTCTCTGTTCTCATTGGAGACCCAGGAGAGCAGGATATTAAAGAAGACTGCTGCTGCCCAGATCTGAGAAAAGAATTTTTTTTAAGCCTGCCCATAGTGATCAGAGGCCCTTAGCCAGACTAGTGCTACTGCAAAAGAGAGAGTGAAATGCAGCACTTGAAAGATAAATGCACTCACAGCTTTCATCAACAGTATGATGTTAATTACACGTATGTATATAGATACGTAAATATATATATGTATATAAGCAGCATGATCTCCTGGGTCAAGAACCACATTCTCGAGTTAAACTAAACTAATACTGAGGTTATTTATTTTTTGCAGTTATGTCAGTGTATGTCATTTGGTTTGACTAATGGCAATAGGCTTTTCCTGTTGATCTGGTTGTCTAAGCTTATCATTGCTAGGAGCATCCTGGCTCAAGGTCTGGACTGGGAAAACTGCAGGAAAATTTCTAAATCAAACAGAAACCAAGTCCTTTTACCCTGCCTTAAAAAGCAAGTTACAAAGCATGCCTGCAGATACCAGGACTTCTTTTTATCATTAAAGCATGTTGGACTCATGCTATTCAACAAAAAGCTTTAAAAATCAGAAGCACCCTCAAACTTTACATCACAAACAAACATGTCTGTCAATAAAAACGTCCCAACACCGAGGCTTTGCTATCTGCGTGGCTGACAGCAGAGCCGGCTCATTGACCTCATTTTTTCGGGACACCCCTTGAGGAGAGACCCTTCTCTTCCGTACAGCTCGGCGCAAACCCTTCCATGAGGGATCCCCTCCCGTACCGGCATACGGAACGCCGCTTTCCCATCTCGCAGCCGCGGAGCTGAGGCCGGCCGGGCGCCTCCCGCTGGCGGTCACTAGATGGCAGCACCCGCTTGCGGAATGCCGAAAAATGGCGCCCGCTCCGCGCAAAGCCAAGCCCGCCTGACAAGAGCGGGGCGCCGTCGCTCCCGCTGCGGGGGCCGGTGTGCGCCGTACGGCACGGGCGTCTACAGCTCTTTGTAAACTTAATTCACCTCGGCTTCTGAGGCCGAAGGGCCGCCGTGGACTACGAAGGCGATATGTGTTGCAGTAAACACCCTCAAATATGCACGGGAGTAGAAAAATAACATCACAAATACCAGAGCAGAAGCAAAACCATGGCACAAATAACATGCATTCTACCATTTCAGAATATAAACATGTAAATATAGCTTGCTCCCAGGGAAGGGAATAAGACTTTTTTTCCACATAAAGCATTAAATGCAACTTCAGTGTTGCTTTTACCTGCCTTGTTTCATAAATTACTTGTTTGCGCTGACAAACAACAGCAATACAACTCCTTTGAAACGAGGATGAAAACCCAGTTTCATTTGTATTTATTCCGCTAGAATTAGGAAACTACAAGATATAAATCTTGTAAGTAGGTAACAAAGTCTTCCCCCTCAGCAGTGCTTTAAAGAAAATCAAGTGAACTCACACTCAATAGCCTGTGTGTAAAACGGCCCTGCAAACAAACCTATCAGCAATGCTGGGAAGAAAAGGAGCTCTTGTCAGCTTCTGCCCATCCTTGCAGCTGTGCAGTTCCATCCTTCCAGCCTTGCACTACTGCCCATCCACAAGACAGACACGAACCCTATTGTTTGCAGGCACGACTTACACAGTTGCAGTTCTGTCAGAAGGAAAGAAGAGCGCCAAGGTGAGAACCCAAAAATCAGTGCCTGGGCATTGCCACAATGGAAAAAGCATTGCTGGAAAGTGCTGCAATTTCCAGTCCTTCCTACTTCGTTAGGTTTGGAACAGTGAAGCCTAAAGGACATAAAGCACAAAGTATGCTGATGAATGAAAGCACTTCTTACATGCACAACTGCCAGGAAATACTCATAGGAGAGATTTTTCATGCATCCCGGCAAGCATCTGATTATGACTTTCCAGCAAGAAATGTAAACATAGTAACTACACTCCCCACTGCCTATACACATAGCCAAGAAAGTGTTATTCCAGAATTCATAGTTAGATTTGATAATATTTTGCAAGTAACAGTCTGCTGGCAGAGCCCAAGGATGTTCAGTCTGTACAGTGTCTCAGTCTGTGGTTTGACTTTGCAGCTCTCAGCTAGAATATTCTACTGTCAGTCAGTCCTAAATAGAAAATGGTACTGCTTCAGCTATTAAGTACAATTTGAACAAACTTTCACTACGAAGGTCAAATGAATCAGATAGAAAAAAATATATTAAAAAAAAAAAACACTCATCAAGTAATCATTTATTGGAGGAAGTGTAAATAGCAGGCATCCTTTTCCTCAATGAGGCCCACAAAACTGGAACAGAAAAGAGTGAAAATACTAAGTACTTTTAAAAAAATCCAGTGAATAGTATTTTGGTGAGCAGCAAAAAAAAAAACAAAAAACACTTTATATAATCTCCTCCTCGCCTTTCTGCCTCAGCTTCCTTTGCACATTCAAGAGGAGGGCTGATGGCAGTATGTGGGTGCAGGCTTTCTGAAATGCTTTTAAACTTTGATTAATCCCCATTTACCAAAATTGGGTGAGAATCAAAGAGGAAGCAAGGCACCTAAAATTGATGCTGTTTCCTTCAAATATTTTTTTCATTTTTGATAATCCATTTGTAGGCTGTCAAGCAGAAATCAAAGATGCAATGTGAAAATGGTAGCTTAAGCTTTTATAATAATGGTTTAGTAACAGTTTGTGATGTGTGCTGTTTGAAATACTGATACAAATTCAACAGAAAAAAAAAAAAAGATTAAATAAAAAGGGTCAGAAGTTTGGGGAGAAGCACTGAACAGTAGCAGTGCAGTATTGCAGCTGCTGCACAGTGCACAGCAACACTACAGAGTAATTTATGACAGGAAGTGAAGAAAATTCCACAATCCACCTGAAGCTACAGCAAGAATTATGTAGGCAAAGTGTATTTATTAAAACTGGCATGTAACCAAGACTTCAGGGGCTAATAACCCCGTTCTTGCAAGAGACAGCAAATAAAAAACAAATATCTTGATTGACCACATACTGCAATACCACAACTTCACATCTCAATTGGAAAACATGGCTTATTGCATGATAAATTGTCACAAGGATTTGATCTTTCTAGGACTTGATTTCCTGGCCAGCAAACTCTTTTTTTTTTTTTTTTTTTTTTTTTTTATAAAAAACAATTTAATTTTTTTTTTTTTTTTTTTTTTTTTTTTTTTTTTTTTTTTTTTTTTAAATAATCCATAATATTTTATATATACACATACATCTATCTAAAAAATCCTACTTACATCTATTATTAAATATGGGCCACTCTTTAAACTGAAATTTAACATTCACAATGGGACCGTTTTTACTGTTAATTTTGTTAATAAAATTGTTCTATGCTGAATTTTATTTAGAGTTTCTTACTTGGAAACTGACTTGATTTTACAGGTCCAGTACTTGGTTCAACAAAGAATTGACAAAAAATTAAACTACTATGCAAAGCGTGTACCATTTTAGCTGTGCATCTGTAACACGCACAGCTCATGCACAACTATCTAGTTATATAACTGCATAGATTCTGAAAGCACACATGCATTAAGAACATAAATACTCCCAGAAGCTGAGCGCATATTCATGCAGTGTACATTTGTTTACAGGAATCCGACTACGGTATATAAATATGGATATACCATGTTTGTGTATTGCACTTTGAAAGATCCTCAGTGTGCTATAAAAGATTGTTTTATGATGAAGTTTGAGATGCATATGTTTCAAAGAAAGCTACATAAAAGAAAGCTATTTCATCCCAGGATTGAGCAGATAAAAATGAGTACTACTACAATTTATCAGACCCATTGCACTCACCACATATGCTAGAGAATATTTTTCCTTTCCAGATTGTTTAACCATCAAACAAACGACTTGTGTCTTGTGGTATTGAAAAATATGCATCTCTTGTGGAGATGTAGAACAGCTGTAAAACAGTATTGATTGTCATTATGTCTTGCCACATAAAGACAAAAGATACCAGAGGCATTTTGATGGCAGGAGCAGTCATCTTTAAAAGTGGCATGTATCTTGATGTATCAATAAAATTAAGTGGCTTTGCAACTTCAGATAGATTTTACTCACGATACAAGAAAAGCACAAGAAATTCAGTGATTTTTCCTTTCTTTCAATGTAGCATATTGCAACTATCTTAGAAAAGAATTATGTAGAATGCAAAATCAAATATTTGAAATTTAGAAAAGGCCATGTTTAGTACTCCTTCACAGTTCTACAGCTAATCTTATATATAAACTACTGTGTAGACATTTTACATGAAAATAGTAATTTCTCTTGCTTTATTCAATGCTTTCAGTGGAAACATCACCTGTGCAATTCAACACTGCAAGAACAAATGCACTAAAGCATTAGAGTGTTCAGCTTTGCAACTGAGCAGGACTCTTTTATCCTCAAGGAGTATTTTTAAGATAAATGTCAATCACTTTACTGTATCCTCCCTCCTTATAAATATCTTGCTTTAAATTATTAATTTGAGAATTGCTTACAGTTAAAATCTCATCTGAATTGCTGTATCAGGTGCTGAACTGCAGTATCAGGTGCATACCCAAATTCTGGGCTCTGTGACCATGGCTACATAAACCAGGCTTTGAAAACGTACTAGCTGTTTAGAGTAGCATTTCTGCCTACCATTATTTCGAAACTCTGCTAATGGTTTTTGTTTTGTTTAATATAATCTTTCTTTTGAAAAAGAAAGATTATATTATGCCAAAAAAAGGCATAAATAACAAGAGTTCTGTTTTATTCCTCATATTATTTGTAGTTAAAGTCAGTTTAGCAGGCATTATTTGTAACTATGAACTGAGAATGTAAACATTTACATGACCTTAGTATTCATACTACGATTAACAATAAATTCTGACTCAACTCATGATTATTTATTGTCATGGTAGAGACTCAGCATATAGAGGTTTTCATAAGGCTAACCAGAATACCATCCACAAGCTAAAAGATAAATGCTGTAGCAATATTTGAACATAAAATGTCTGATCTTTAGGACAACTCTTCCCAAAATAACCTGACATACATAGGAAAACTGGCTCAGATGAAGGCTTTTTTTTTTTTTTTTTTTTAAACACACAATATATTTTTAGTTTGGGCTCTTGTTTATGATGTATTGCTTTGAACTGCAAAGTACAAAGGACTTGATTCCTTTGTTAGCACTGAGTCTCATCGTTCATATATTGCATGGCTATTTGTCATTTTCTGTATTTTATTTTAATTCTTTGCTTCAGCTCTTTCCCCCTCACCATATCAGACACTCCTCCTTTCTTTACCTTTACCTCTTACATACCTTAGGAGGAGGTTCGGGTATTTGTAGGCAGCAAGTACAAGGGTGAGGGGCTGAGCCCACACAAGAAGCAACTTGCTGGGGCAGACAGCAAGGCAGCCAGTGGGAAGCAGATCTGGACTGCTCATCATAGAGCAGCAGCCTGGAGATGACAGCAGCAGTCTGCTTGAAAGCAGATTGGGACCATTACTGGTAATTATAGTTAATCAGCAGCAATTGTCTTGACCAAGATACAGATCAACATCGAGCACTAACCTAACAGGACTTAATGAGTGTAATGGAGGATGAAGATAGCCTGATTAAACTCGAAAGGCCCAGGATGACCTGAGCAGATGATGCACTGTAATCCCAGCCCCACTACCTTCAGCTCTCTCTCCCCAGTGCGGACGGCTGCGCTGCAGGGTGAGCTCAGCTTCGTGGTTCCCAGAGAGATCAGTGGGTCAGGAACACAAGAAACTGTATTAAAATTGGCACTCAGATGTGCGATTGACACACTTTCAGGCATTTTTCTAAAGTTTCTAAAGCAATCACAACCTCCGGCTAATGTGATGATATACAGCGGGAGTCCTTAAAACAAATCAATAGCGTAGTTTAGCAATGCTATCACTACCAATTTAGTGTTCTTTTTAAAATATATTTACAGAAGTACTGAATATCTGAGCATTTAAACATAATTGGAAAATGGTGTGTGCCTTTCTGTATAGTCCTTCCTATTGCTCATCCCATTAGAGCACCTAAATTGATTATTTTTTCCCAATAAAACTTGTGTGAGAGAAAACGATTTCATCCATAAGGTACTTAAGAGCACAGCATTCCCTTAACATGCCAACTACAAAATACTTGTATTTTTGCAGCAAATGATTCTACACATTTTTTTGTCTGAATATATTCTGATTCACAATGAACATTCTGAGAAAAATAAATTTAATAAACATGTATTTTAGTCATTATATAAATATACCTATATTGTTGGAATAACTGCAATTCCAAAAAAAAATTTAAATTTAAAGAGGCGCGTCTTCTCACCAGATATGCTATACAAGCAATAATGGCCTTACAGGGAAATACGCTATATAATGACTGTATCAATTAACAGTTTCAATTCAAGAAATTGAATGCAAAAATGTTACGGTTCTCTAGATTTCTTCAAAATAAAAATAAATGTATAGAGTAAGGAAATTAAAGCCCTGTCTATAAGGAAAAAAGGAAGGTAAATTTGGCCACAAAGTGCTAGAAAAGCTTTTTTTCCTCATTCAAAGGAGTGGGAACGTGGGCTTCTGATGTGACACAAGCCATCAGTACATCTGAAAGCCAGCCAGCATTTGTTACAACTATGTTCTGTGGGGTTATAGTTACACTTCTTTCTCAGTCTGACCCTTTTCTTACGTATGCTTCATATTATATGTTTTCCATACAGAAATTCTGCAGCTAGATATAGAAGTAGGCAGCTGGAAACAGGTTCTAGTTTAGAAAAAAATCTCTGCTAAAATCTTCAGGTCGGGATTTTTTTTCCAATATTGATAGAACTACCATGGTTTTACTGAGTTTTTAAACACACACAAGACCAAATTATACCAGAATTAGTGATAAACAAGATCAGCAATTCGACACCAAATACACGTAAGCTGTTCCAAAGTAAATGCTTCCTATAATTTCTGTGGAAAATACAACAGCCACAAAGAGCACAGTAATACTAGTTGACAGAGAAAATTCTGAGCTACAAAACACTGTTTATCAATGTAGTTATTACCATTAGCTCTATGTTTTCGGCAGCAATGAATAAGAGCCTGTGTGCCGCACTCGTACAAATCTGCATCAGCCAAGGTGACCAGCACAGGTTTCCTAAGAGTGGGAAAAACAGCTCCAAGGCAGTAAGGAGGTTGCCATGAGATAGCTAACAGGCTGAATTTCAGCTGCACACCTATGCTTGTTTCTTACTCAGACTGTATTAAAGACACAAGAGACTGGGCAACATTTAAGCAAATTTAGAACAACAAAAAGTATACTTTTAAGATTTGAGGTGAAAAGAGGACAGCAGGCTGAGGTTTATTTTTTCACCTAAGCTTCTCTTTCTCCAAGAAACAAGACAGAAAAAAACACAAGTGGACACTACCAAGACTATCATAACTAAAAAATACACAAGTCAAGGAGCTGGTGTAGAGATGAAAGAGATTTCTTAAGCAGATTGGAGAGCTTCTAAAATTATTCAGTTAATACACAGTATTCACCATACTGTGAGATGGTCCATATCCCCCAATCCTATGAGAGGTATAGTGTTATTAGGGGGCATCTTGAACAAATCAGGCAAACAAGGCAGTTTGTGGGCTTTATTTAGCTTTATTTCATGTTAGCTTTATTTCACGTATTAAAAGGGAACAACTAATCTTTTACTCTTTCCTTCAAAAACAAGAAAGCTGAAGTGTGCCTGAATTCAGCCCAAAAGTTTGTGTTGGGTAAAGGATTTGTCTAGAAATGTATTTCACCTTAAATTTGAAAAAAGTAGAAGATGACAAACCCTCTCCTCTCATGCTACTGAGTTGTTTTTCTCTAGTTGATTATCCTCACTCAAACATTTGTACTTCATTTTTAGCTAGAAGAACACAGTTTCTTGTCATGCTTCTCCTAGATTGAAAAGTCCTTTACTATCCATCTCTCTTCTCCCCATAAAGACATTTAGACCTTGTAATTCAATAACATCTGTGTTCCTTTTGATAAACTGGAGCTCCTTAATTCCCTCACTGCAGCACATTTTCTCCCTTTGTCCTTAATTCATTTTTGTGTCCTCTTTGCCCTCTCCAATTTTTCAGCACCATTTTAAATGTGCTGACACCAGGACAAAGACTATACCAGTGTCACTAAGATAACATTTAGACTGCTAATTTCTTAGCCAAAAATAGAGATGGCCTAGCCCTCATCTGAGCTTTTTAAAATACAATAGTTAAGCATTGTAAGAGTGGTAAGAGACATGAAGCTTTCACACAATACATTTCTAATGAAGAACAATCCACTACCAACGAGTCTGAATCAAGCTAATGTGCCATTAGTCATACTCAAAAAGAAAAACCCTTTTTTTCTTTTTTCTTAAGATAGTATGTAAAGCAGTCTAAATAAGCCTTTGTTCTTACAGGTTCATTGTCAGAGAGGGAGTAGTATCAGTCACATTTTCTATTAAATGTTCAAACAGCTTTCACATCTTTTTCATCTTGTATTTAATTATTTTCAGCATCACCTTGATTGAAATTGTACCAGCACAAGATTATTTCAGTACAATTATCCCTGACTTGCAGCATGTGAAAGAATAAATGTTCACATGACTGAATTATAGTAGACAGACAGTGGTTTAACTGGACACATAACCGCTTATTTGAATTGTTAGAAACAGAATAGCCTTCTCTCCAAGATTCTAAAAACGTGTATAACATTTACAAATTGGGGAGGTGCCTTATTTGATCTGTCACTTTTTTTAACAATGAAATATGGGTTAAAATGAGAGTAGGACACATATGGTTGATCTTACTTCAGTTGCTAATTAAAGTAATTCATAAGAATTGTTATTTACTTATTTGTGTCTTATTCCCAGTCTAGCTTTTTGCTTTTCTCTTCATTAGGGGCGAGAACAAGAGATGGTGTTTCATCTGTTTGCAAAATACCTTTGTTTTGGTCTTTAGGGTTTTTTTTATCCAATTTCTGCTGGAATTATACGTCCTCTGAATAACCCAGAGATTCTCAATTCTGCTTAAAGGAAGTGATTAAGAGAACAACCCAGCATATTTGGCCATATACACAAACACATTCCACATTCCATATCAATTGAAGATAACAGCATTTGTCAGTTGCTTTAATAACACACATAATTTTGTGAACAAGATCTTTCAAAGCTTTAGTGAATTCTCCAAAGGGGGAGGAGGAGAAAAAAAAAAAAAAAAAAAAAAAAAAAAAAAAAGAGGCCCAGTCCTATAAACCATGAAACTAACAGAGAAGAAAAAGCCAAGAATGTAACCACAGAAACAGCTCAACTTCAACCTTCCAAGAGAAACAGGATCAAAATATGAATGCCTTAGGGTTGGCCATATTCAAAAGTCCACTAGAACACAAACACCCACTGAATGTATTTTCCTTCAGATTTTCTGGTTAAGAGAACTCAGAATCCAGCTTTTTTAAAAAAATACTTGACAATTGGACTCTGTAAGCTCTGCTTTACGTAAACAATGGTGTAACAGTCCTCAACTCACTGCATCTGGAAATGATGAAATCAGTTGGCTTTTAACCTTGACAATAAATCATTATTATGAAGCATTTGTAGGCCTATAATCAATTTTTATTTATTTCTTTTTTTTTTGTCTTTCTACACTGTTTCACCACACAGAATGAATAACTGATATTCTGCATATTTAGCATAGCTGAGATGCACTGCAAGTCAATTGCAGTGAGGGTTTCCAAAAGGGAGAAAATGGAATAGACTATCCTTAATTTTGGCCACAGGTGAACTTCAAGCATGAACTTAAATCTATTCAGATTAGATAGGAACCCAAATCTTGGTCAAACCTCTTTTAGCCTAAAAATTTGCATAGAAGCCATGCTTCAGATGACTATTGAAAACCTTTTCCTAGCTAACATGTGACTGAAAACTGACCTGGCAATACCACAGAGATGCAAAACCCGAGACAGCTAGAAATACAAAGCACAGGTTTCAGAATGAAAGTGGAAGTAACATCTTCTGCTCTTTCTTTACCTTTAGATTTGAATGTCTTGTCAGTTAGACAAAATTGTGTTCTCCTACAAGAGTTAAAGATTTGATCAGTTCCTAATTTGGAAAAAAAGGTCTTATCAACTTAACCAGATAAACCTGGTTTACTTTCCCATGAAGCCAAAATGTTGTGATTTTCAAATGCACATTTCTAACTTTAGTGCACAAGATCAGGCCAAGGAGAAAAGGATTTTTCCAATTCCTCTACCCAAGGCAGATGTAGTCGAAGTGCTTGTAGATGAGGCATAGCGTTTCAAGTCCTTTATCTCTCTTCACACAAATTACTTGAAAGTAAAAATTCTGAATGCATTTCAAAACATCTTCTCACTTTAACCTTCACACTGCTGCAAACCAGACTAGTAGAATAGATTTGTTTGGTAGCTTCTCTAGTTTGCCCCAGAACGAAAAAGCAGAATTTTCTCCTTTGCATCTCTCCCGAGCCTGAAACACACCTACTAAAACCTGTAATGTGCTGAGGCTCACTTCACATCAGTGCTGGGACACATGGTGGGACTGGGAGCAATAATTAATCTTCTCTCCAGTAGACAAAGACAGACCGTCTGTTCCAGCAAAGGCAGCAGAACACAGGAACAGTCTGACACTTCACTAGGTCCTGCAGAACCAGGAGGACATGAAATGCAGTTACGCTGGCCTGGCCAGGTAAGCTTAGCCCCTTTTTTCAAATGTATTCCTCAGCTCAGATCTACTCCTTTGAGGAAAACAGAAAAAATTAAGGATTTCCTACCAACACCATTGCCAGGAAGAACACATTGCATGGATGGTAAGAAAATCTCGTTCAACAGATTTTGCTGTAATTTCACCAGTATGTTAATTATATCCAACTCATAAAAAAAAAAAATAAAATAAAAAATCAACTTTCTTTTAGTTTAATTGAAAGTTACTTTTCAAGTGGCTATAGGCAGGGAAAATGCTGGAAAGTTGCTAATAGTTCTTCAAAGGAACTTGCACAGGATGTTTTGAAGTCTACTTTCTCTCTTTGATCCAAATAGTGATGGCAAATTCTTGTGCAAGATATGAAGACACCATTTGGAAGGAATCTGTTTATGTACAATATCTTTTGCCTTAAGCTGCAGTAAGCACTATCCATCTTAAGGTAACTATAAACTAGTGCATGGAAACAGTCATATTCAATGCATAGAAACAGTCACCTTACTCTGCTCATAGGTCCTTCAGTGACTATGAAATCCAGTTTAGCTTGGAAAAAAATACTTTATGTTTATAAAAAATATTATTTTGAGGCAGAAGAATACTCACTAAAATTAATTATATATATAGATTAAGTAGAATATGTTAATCTTGGTTTCAAGCAAACAATTTTTATTACACCTCTGTAAATGAAACCATTTAGTGGATATATTTTTTTCCAGATGCCAGAAAAACGTGAGGAAAACAAAAGCAACTACTGAAACATTTCAGTTAAAGAGAAGCTGATGTACTTTATTTACGGTTAAACAATAGCAATGTTACCCAAAGGCAACATTATGGATACATTTTCATTTTAGATGTTCCTGACAAAGACTGAATTGGAAATATCTGAATCAATTATAGCGTCTTCATAGTTGTCTAAAACCCTATTAATTCAGAAGTAATACCTCTAATCCCTAAAAAGGGAGAATGCTTTTTTTTTTTTTTTAAACCTGTACTCTCACCAATTATGAAGGCAATCCTGCTGGCTCAAAGTGATTCTGTATTGCCATATGCCAGCAGCATGATGCCTGGTGATCTCTTACTCTATCTGCTGCAGACAGTATTGGATTCTTACTGGAAACATTACATATTTTAGTTTCATTGTGCCACCCACCCTGTCTCCCCATGCCATGAAATTACTGTACTTTCTCTCTAAACCACTTTAGGATGTTCTGCAGAACACTATACATCAGATTTTTTCCCAATATCTGGGCTTCGTATATATCATTTTCCAGCTGCTTTAGTAGGTTTGTGCATAAGCAGACCAGGCTCCATTGCCAGCATTCATGTCAGAAGTGAAGAATATTCTCAGCCTTGCTCTACTTGTTTGTTCTGTCTGGTATGTTTTACCTGAGAAGACTGTTACAACTGCATTTTACAGGGTCCTCCCCTAGCTAAGTTTTCAGTGATATAGTATTATATGGCTATTTATACAGACCCAACTGTGTTATTTCCATTTTACTGCAAGGACATAAAAACTGGAAATCTACCAAAAGTACAGAAAGGAGTCTAAGAGCCTTTGAAAATAAATGCTTTAGGGAAATACCAGGTACTAAATGAAGTCAATTTATAGCTATTGCTGAAATTTGTCAAAGCTTAAGAATTCCTTAAAACCAAAGCTATCAGGAAAAGGTAGAAGTACATTGCTTAGCCATACTGTTGTTAAATGGGACGGTCATTGCCAGCATACATGCTGGACTGAACAATAGCATAAAATGTGTATAGCCAAAATGCTTTCCCCTCATTCCCACTCCAACCATTCGCTTCATCTTACAGAGGCAGAGCCAATGGAAAATAAAATTGCAGAGGTTGCGTGAACGGAAAGCAGAGCACAAAATAAGAGCTCTTTGTATAGGAAGGATTCAGACTTGTAATAGCTTGTAATATCAGAACTGACAACAGCATTGGAGATGTAAGAAAAGAACATGCAAAGCTAGCTTTCTTTCTCTGAATTGCTTTGCTCAACTTTCCCTATGATTCCTGTCTCCATATGTCCCCCAGAGCTTGATCATCCAAGTTACAGTGGTGGAACAAAAGCTGTGTAACAGCTATATGTTACATTTATCTTGCTATAGGGCTGGACAGTGTGGCATTGCGTTTAGTAATTCATGTAATTTTGCAGTCATGGCAGAGATAGAGCTGCCTGTAACAGTGCAACTGATGCATTAGAAGATGTGAAGCTATCATCTTGTCATCAGCTCCCCAACCTGCATTTCAGTCATTTAGAGAATACAAAATGTGTCTGCTATTAATCACTATCTCCGCCCCTAAAACTTTTTCTCGCTTCTTTAAGTCTCACTCTTTGCAATCATTATTTCCCTTTCTCCTTAGCCAGCTACTATTTCCCTATTATCTAATTGTTTAGAGCTTGGCTTTCACAGACACATCCTTTGACGACTTCAGTTGCCCATTTAAAGCAAGCAGTGAACTCTTGCTCCTGTTAAGAATTTCATTCACTGGTAAGCATTGATGTTCAGTCCTTCTCATAGCACTCTCTACAACTCTCAAGCCTCTGGGCAATGCTTTAATGCACCCAAATTAAGAAAAACAAGTGACAGTGGTCTGCATCACTAGTCCAAATTAATATAAAACAGTCTAAAGACTAAGTTGAAGGCAATCACTTAAGTTCTTCAAATATGAGAGTTTTCTCACAGGTTGAAGAGTAACAGTGTTTAGGAAATTGCCTTTTCAGAGAGCTTGGTTTAGCTTCAATACTTTTTATGCAGTTCTACAGTTCACGGTACATGCTATATGGCTGGGAGAGGCAGCAGCAGACTTGGGACTTGCTGGTAATTGAAAGCAGATTCTGAAGCAATGATTATCACACTGTAAAACTACAGTACTCCATATGCTGCACAGAGCCAGCCAGTAACCCTAGCTATTTTCTTTTCATCTGAGAGAAGAGAATCATGCTCTTGAATGTTTTTCTCAGCCAAGTAGTGAATGCACTGTGAACTTCATTTCCAAATTGTGTTCATATCTCCCGGATTTACTAATCATCAAATATAAACTCTGCACTAAAACAAGATGCATGACAGTTCCAAGATGCAAGTTCCAAGACAGTGAGTTTGAAGACTATTATGCATCTTTATGCTAACTAAAGAACTTTCATCTACTTTAGCCTAGCATCAAAGTTTTCAGAGGTGAGTCACTGTTT
The DNA here is from genome assembly GCF_019232065.1 of Centrocercus urophasianus. Classification (NCBI taxonomy): domain Eukaryota; kingdom Metazoa; phylum Chordata; class Aves; order Galliformes; family Phasianidae; genus Centrocercus; species Centrocercus urophasianus. The sequence goes on along the minus strand of NW_024884475.1, from coordinate 32,720,656 downwards.
CTGAGAACAAGTTTCAGTCTGAATTGCATACCTTGGTTTTGTAATGCATCTCAACAAGCTCCTTAAAGCAGTTCAACTTCCTATCCATAGTCACTAGCAGGTTTTCACTTAAACACTCCTGAGGATCTCTTTTAAACAGAGCTTCTAACTGGTGCTTAGAACAACAGAAACAACCACAATTTCATTCTCAGATTTGGAAGAATGTACAGCTTTCTTTAATGAGACATTTGGGTAAGGCGTAGCCCTTACCATGAGAACCAAGTCAATAATTCCCCCCCGCTAAAGATCAAGTTTTACCTTCCAGTACACAAGTTCAATTCGGAGAACATAAACCAAGGGCTACCACATTAGATATTTGGAAATGAAGTTACTAATCCTAACCTCAACAGAGATTTCCTCTCACCCTTAGCAAGTCCCGTAAAGCAGAGCTATACTCTTGCCTCTATAAAAAGGATATTGCAGGATCGTGCTGCATTGCCTCTATTTCCATTTTAAGCATTCACCTACCCTAGTAGAAAATATACCTTTCTCTATCAGCTCTGCAGAGTTCCCTGAATGTTATTGCTGCTACTAGTCAGTATTTCAAAGACCGAACAAGGCCACCATTAACCCCTTATAATATTATTGCCACCTATCACTTGCACGGACAGATGGAAATGAGAAAACTGTTGCACAGATAATACAGAAAGACTGAACTCCCTTTCAAATAGCTGCCTTAGCTTTGCAGGGTGAACAGGATTAAAAGGTAGTAAGAATTGATTTTCTCACAGAAGTCAGATATAGCTATCCATGCAGCGATCAAGTTTCTGAAGCAAGAGAACATAATTTGCAGAGTGACTTGATTTTTCAGGCTAGAATTGCACCTGATGTATGTCTGTGCCTTTTCTGCCTTTGTCTTGCAAACAAAGAGGGTGACAGCTGAAAGTTGGAAGCTTGATGCATGAGACACTTTCACAGGGACTATTAAAGTAATATTTTAGTGTGTGAAGTGAAATTCATTATATAATTGGCATTTCAGGATTTATTTGCTTTTGTTTTTAAACACAAGTGTTACCTTAAGGTCCTTAAAACAAACAAACAAACAAAAAAACTGGCTTAATTTGTTACTACTGTGATTTATAAAACCATTAGGACTTAACCAAAGTTCTTCCCTACATATTAGCATCACAGAAACAGCTGCATTGAAGGCATTGAAAATAACAGCTGTTAAACTGTTATGCATGGCTAAAAATGATGCAGTAAGTTGTAATACTAGATTTTGAACTTCTTAATACACCTCAGAGTCTATTCTAAATTTTAGTCACCTTTAAAGCCCTTTTAGAAGCTATTTGTGAAATCTCAATAATCTTTTTCAGGCACACCATTACAACTTGTGCCTTTCACTGCTTTTTAGTTGCAATCCATTAGTTTTGCTGGAGTTAAAGGCAAAGGTGAAAAATGTGCTAACCTGGATCCTCTTGTCAACTAGTTTTTACTACTTCGTCCCAATTTTATAATGGTTAGAGCTAATGACGATGAACGTGTTCAACCTCTCAGCTTTCACCCTTTTTAGTAAGTTATTTCTCTAGCCAAAAAAGTCTCAGCGGCTTCTGTGGCAGAGCCCTGTCAACTGCAGGACTAGAGGTCACCAGAAAACAAACAAAATCTTGCTTCAGACTTCAGAGATGGCCCAGGTGCTTTGCATGATTTTACCTACCCCTAGAACTCCTCAAATTTTTCCTTTGTATGGTCTTTTTCACAAGAGAGGAGACAAGAAATGTTGAAATGGAGAGGATCTGGGGTAAATAAAAAGCTTTAAATAAAAGTAAATCATGTAAGAAACACATATCCATGTTCTTATGGCTGCAAAAATCATCTAAAAGCCTCTGATGTTACTGGAATACTAATAGGTGAAAGCGCCAAAGGAATGGTGGCTATGATGGTGGCTATGCAAGTTCAATAAGACTGAATGTGCACCCGTTTCCAAAACTTACACTACCTGAAAGCAGTGGAGAAGTTCATTTTGCCTTGAAAAACAGGGAAACAGAATTCCAATGTGCAAAAAAATAGGTATGGTTTAGTAGATAAAACACACACGCAATACTGAAATCACTTTGAGAAATAAGGTCATAGTCCATGTTGGAACTTCATTTTAATTTTTTTGCACTCAAGCGATGTTTATCTAAACAAGGTTTACATTTTGCTGCTGCATTAATGTAATACTGTGTGTTCTGTAAAATGTTGACATCTGTGGGATAATCAGTTGGTGAAATAGTTTATTATATTTCCCACTTAGTTGCACGTTAAGAACACCATCTTTTAAAATTTTCCCTGCAAAAACTAGAGTTACAAAAGCAGAAATAAGACCAAGCATATCACTTCAAGTGGCAAATATATTAATACTCTTATGGATTAATCACAATGCGATTGAAAGAATTACCAGGTTTGTTTTTCCTTCTGTCAGTATAAGGTTTTAAGTAAAGTTTTGATTATGCTTTATTAGCCACTTCTTTCGTTATAGGATCAGATTAAGAAAACTGATAATCTGGATTTAAAAGGTAGCTCTACCACAGTGTGATAATCTTTTAATCTTTCCATGCCCTAGTTTACGGCTCACAAAACAAGAATAAAACTACTTCATTATCCAAAGTTCTACACATCTATGTGCTCACACTGTGTGTTCTATCACAAAGACTATATTTGCATAGTGCTTGGCACAACGGGCCCAGATAAGCTACTGGGGACTTCTGATACCACTACCATACAAACATGTTTATGCATATAGAAATTCCTAAAGGTTCTGTCAAATTATAATTCTTAGAATAGTGCCTTAAACTCAAGCCCTGGGTAAGTCACAGCTCCCTTTTGACAGTCTCGCAAATCCTTGTGATATGCATTATTCAGGCTAGAACCATTTCTGATGTACCCAGATCTCTTGGGAACCATCTCTGAATGTCATATTTACAGACTTGCACTAAAGTATATTGAAATAGGTATCAAGCCTGGGGAGCTAAATGCTGCAGTGGGTTAACGCATTAACCTTTCACATCTGGAGACCTGAGGTGAAACCCTGGTTCTATTGAAGTCCATGGCAGTCTCATTAATATCAGCAGGGTCAGGAACTGGCCGTGGTGTTCAAGCATTGCTCCAGCCACAAGAGAAACCATTCTGCAGTGACAAATATGACCCCACTGAGCGTTCATATGCTTTGACTTGAACTACAAAAGGGTTTGTGACACTATAGCAGTTTGGCTTGGGAATAACTTCCCAAGAGCTAGAACAGCAGAGAGGGCTTGCCAGTAACCTGAAGCACTGAAGAAGTGCTATTCCTTAATGCTCACCCAACCCTTCCCTTACTCAGCTTCATGCCATTCCCTCAGGCCCTGCTCTGTCATCAGAAAGCAGAGCTCAGCCTCTCCATTCCCCTGAAGGAGCTACAGCCATCATGATGCCTCCTCTCAGCCTCCTCTGCTCTGGACTGAGTGAACCAAGTGACCTCAGCCTCTTCTTATATACCTTGCCCTCTAGACCTTTCACTATGTTTGTCTCTCTCCTTTGGACACACTCATTGGCATTATCAAGGCTTTTTGCTCTCCCCTTTGCACAGCTGCTGTCCCATATACATTTAATTCCATATCCCTTCCATCACACCCAAATGTGTGTGGTTACTGCATAGACTAAAAGCATTTTCACTAGGGATAGCACAGAGAAAATCTGTATTTGTACGACTTCGGAGGTGTTTCCTCAAGGACTTAAAAAACAAATTAACATTAACACCAGAATTTAAAAGTAGAGCATCTCCAGCCACGTCTGACTCTAAAGCTTGAAATAATCTCTGAGAGCATTAGGAAAAAAACCCAAAAAAATCTAACCACTAAATTTAAAAGTTAAATCATGGCACAAAGATAAAACAAACAAACAAACAAACAACACTTGAAAAAAACACTTTCCCCGTGTCCATTTAACATGGTTTCCTTAGCAGCCAGCCTTTGGGAAGGACCTTTTACCTTTTCAAAGCAAATGTAACAAAGACTGAGGGCATCACTTTCAGTCAAAAGTAATCTGTACCATACCTTTCTTGACATTACACATATTCACTGACCCAGACAAGGTATTTCTTCCTTGTACATGGATAAGGTTAAGTCCAGATTGGTATGAAGGGGATCTCTCTGTTTTCTGCATAATTCTGGAAGAAAACTTATCTAGATTAAAGTTCCCAGAATCACATCCCCAAAATTATAAAGAAGCTATTACAAATAAAATATTCTAAACCATGTGTTTTTTTTCTCTTATTTAAACAGAATCAAATCAGTTTTGCAAAGCATTTTGCTGAATGCTTTTTCAAACTGCTGGCAATAGCAGTTGTTACTAAAACCTGCTTTCTATCCCACATTCACTCTTAGTATTAAATACAGTTTAAGCTGACAGCAAACTAATGTATATCACCAAGGCACTTTTCTTTGATGCAAAGGATTCCATTAGTGTGTTTTCTCTAGCCATCAATATGCCAAAAGCTTTGACAAAGACGATTTGATGTGTTCTAGGCATGAATCATGCTGCTTATAACCCTTCCACCAAAGTGTCAATAAGGGTAATGAGAACTCAATTTGTTAGCAGTTACTTGATTTCAAATGAATGGAAATCTGTGATTTTAACCCCATCCAGAGCAGTATTTACACTTTACGGTATGAGAAGAGAAAAAAATATTTACCAACCTCACTGACCTGTGATGTTCTAGCTCCTTCAAAGACAAAACTTTCACAAATTAGTTATACCACATGTTCTGTACAACTATGGAGTTCAGAAAATAACCTGACTGACTTGTTTTATTTCTGAAAAATATATGAACTGTTTTTGTCATTAATTTCTCTAAGCTTTCCTTTTACCGATAAACTCAGCTAACACATATGAAGATTAACCTACAAGAAACATCTTCTCTTTAAAGGGACAAAATGTTTACGTTCACACAATGACAAGGACTCGATTTGTTTTAGCCATGCTATATTCCATGATGAAGAAAGTGCTGACAGGAATTAGCATACATTTTCTTCTAGGGATGAAGCACTAGAACAAGAGTTTTGGTTAGCAATGAAACAAGAATCAGCCAAATGAGGATAACAACGGCATCTATACTTAAGTAGAAATTGTAATATCCAGAGGAAGCCAATTTGCAGTCATTATTAATTGCAATCAAATATATTTTCTGAAGTTTCACAGGCCTGCTTTTGACCTTAACATTAATCAGGACACTATTAATTTCTGCTAAGAAAATAATGCTAACCCAGTTAGTCCATAGAGTTTTGCTTGATTGTATTGAAATCCCAGGAGATGTTTGAGAGGAACCTTATAGGAGGCTACCCATTTTGATAGTTATGCAGCTTGTGATATTCAGGGCAGCATAATTCACTGTGGCACAGTCACAAGACCTACCAGCAAAAGGAGGATGCTAAGTGAAAATGGACTTACCCATATGTTTGGTTTTTGACTGAGAAATCCCTATTCTAATCTAAATTATTTGAGCACTGAAACTTTCACCACTTTTCCTGAGAAAGCGTATCACACCACAATGAACGTGACATCCATTATCTGAATACATCGTGGGTTGTTAGAATATTTGGGAAAAAAACACCACAAAGAACCACAAAACCCAAAGAGGTTTCAGCATAACCAAGCACTTCAACTCTACAGAAAATGCACAGGTGGTGTAAGAGGTATAAGCTGGCTCACATATGAAAACACATACACCTTGCTAGTTATCCGATTTCTATTGTTTGAATTCACTAGCATATAACAAAGGAATTAGTTCCTATTAGTTATTAGTTCCTATTTCTTACTGATCTTTGCAGGTCCGTATTTGTGACGCTACAGCTAGTATGTGAGGCATTGCAAAAATAACTACTAATGGCAAGGTATATATGAAAAGGTATCTGTCAAGTGGTTTAAAAAAAACTTGCCATGTTTACATAACTTCATTTTGTGCATCTAAGCTATTCCTAGTTGTTACGCCTAAGACCAAAGTAACATTAGTAGTCCTTTCACACAAGCTTTATTTTAGGTAGCAGTTCCTTCCTACGAACACAAGAGCCATCAGGAGGAACTATAGTTTCTCAGGTCTAGTGAGATAATTTGCTTGAAATACTAGATGAATCACTAGTTAAAACTGCTGGCACTAAGTGCTATTGACATTTTATTTATGTATATGCAGATATACTCACACACTCATAAAAGAAACTGCAGGAAAAGGTTTTTAGCAAAGATAGTGCAAATTCTTCTAAATATTGTAAGGTAGGAACAAAAAAACCTTCTGACTGAATACCACAGAGTATATCATTTTGACTAAAACTCTCAAGTTTGCTAGCTTTTTTTTTTTTTTGATAGCTTGAGTCAGCCAGACTATATATGAGAACAGTGGATTAGCAATTAAAACATGCTGGGACACTGAACTTACAAAGAGAGTTTACTAACTTCATACAAGATGATTTCTACAGTCAAATAAAGTTCAGATTTTTCAGTAGTTCCACACAACTTTGGAACGGAAATAATTTCCACATCTGTTGATACAGGGGATAAGGTCTGGGCTTCAAGCTAAGTTACTCACTTCTATTCTGACACAGCATATAGAGATAATAATTGTAGAGGAGCATGGAAACCCTCTGTAAAAATCAATTAGCGACATATGCAAAGTGTCCATGAATCACCTGTTGTAGCTGTCAAACTTAAGAAATGAGAAGGTGCATCCTTGTAATCCAGTCCTTACACAGAAACCCAGGAATGTATTTTAGAAGAATGAGTCTCCTCCAACCGTTTTGTCACCAACCCGACTGTATGCTGAGGCAAGTGCCAGTACCAAGCTCAGTTTTTCCACGTGCTGGTATATGCAGTGGTGACATCAGTCCAGAGAGCTTTCCTCAGAGCGAAGGCATTTGAGCTTGTTTCCTCTGTCAGGCCTCCAATATTTGTTCTGGAATCTATGATGAAGACCTAAAAATTTTATTTCCACACCATATTCCACACTCTGACCTGTATCACATGCTCCTTTTAACACAGAGAAAGGAAGTCCTAAGTGGTGCAGCAAGTACTGCTGAGAGAAGCCAGCACGTATCTAGAGTGAAAGGTTATCAAGTCCACATTCAGAATGGTCCTTTGTGAGACCCCTTGATGAGACACTGGCAGTGCTTCAGATCCCTCCAGGAATGTAACCTGCAGAAGTAGGGTGAAAATGCAGGGCCAACACATTGGCATCAGGGAACTAATGTGATGGTGGAAGATTTCCTCCACTGTGTGGAAATGCAGCATAGCACCTCTGGTGCCACAGTGTTAAAATCCAATTACCATAAAACAAAGCACTTGTTTGGACAGCAATTAGTGATTCAGAATGAACAGCAACAGACTCTTTTCAGCCATTTTAAATCCCATCTGTTGATCATTATAGACCAACCACCAGACTATGATTAATATTTATGATAGGGATGTAAACTGTTCCAAAAAGGTTACATCTCTTACATCTCCAACAGAATCTGAGCACTTCCAACATTTTTCTTCTTGAAGGCCTGAAGAAAGCATCAATAACAAATGGTCTGGTCTTGCTGTCACCAAAGCCAATAGCTAAAACCCTCATGCATTTTGACAGAGGGAGGACGTGAGAACCTTAGCCTAAGCAAAAAAGCAAAAAACAAATAACAGCTGGTAGAAATCAGGCTGAACATAATCATCTTTATACCTGACTGTCAAAAAAGGTCATTCAGTTCTTATTTATTATTATACACCAAATATAGCTGACTAATTTCAAATATGTGAACTTCTGAACTTTAGGGAAATAAGTTGCTGTTTTCAGCCATATATGTTAGAAAAATAATTTGAAGACTTTTAAATGTTCGGACTTCACTCAGTGTCCTAACAGCTATCCAGGTTGGTGATGTCAAAGTACGCACATCTGTACAAATAGGAAAATTGTTTGTGCATTATGGAAAAATAACTGGCATTTCTTCACTCGGCTGCCCCTACTACAAAGATGTGTTTCCAGACCACGCATGTTGGACAGTTAGTTGGCGAATACAGGGTACATAAAGGGACAGCAAATTTAATAGTGGTTTATTGCTCAGACTCTTGTTTAGTACTTGGCTACATTAAGGCGAGTAAAATGAAATACCTTAGAAATTGTGTGTGTATGTGTGCGAGAAAGACAGAAGAGTGTGTAAATCTCAGCACTGAAAAGGAGAGATTTTACAAATGTGCGAAGAAATTATGTAACAGATTAGTAGCAAAGGAAGCCATAAGACTATGGAGTCTAAAATTCTTGGCAGGATTTGAGACACCTCCTCAGATCTCTACTATCATACAGACCCTCCCATCAATAGAAATAACTTCACAAAATTTGTGCCCCATCATGTTAGGAATTACCACATTAATGTCAGAAAAACTAGGGAGCAGGGATAACTTGAGTAACAAACATGGGCTTTGGATCCTGATGCTGTACTTTTACATATACAAGGAAGCGTTGAGTTCTCAGATACACTGTGTTGCTAATCCTCTGCTTTTATTTTACTATTTGCTTTTTTTTTTTTTTTCCCCCCTGATCAAAACAATGATGGTGAACATGTGTCTTCATTCTTAACTTTCTCTTTTAAAAGCTTTTGAAAGGCCACAGACATCAGTATAGATTTCTTTGTGGTTCAGCCAGTTTTCATAATTATATTTTGTTAATACCTCAATCCTACAACGGCACACTTACAAACTTATTTCCCACATAGTTTGAAATAGCTGCATGAATGTACTGGGTTTTTTGTCTTTTATTTATAGTCCAAAACCTAAACAATTTAGCTAGTAGAGTGCACTACCTGTTTTGGCTATGTTCATATAAGAGCACGACTATAAATTACATACTTTTGCAGATCTGAGGGCACCACTTACATTCCTTCATAACCAGATTTAGCAATACTATTTGTACATACTACTTGCACTACACAAGGAAGCACTGAATCCTTACTAGAATCATGAGTTGATGCTGCTATTTGATTTTAGTAAATGCTCAGAGAATTCCATAATTATCATCCCTCAGTGTTGCAATCATGTCTGTGCATGTATATGTGATATTCAAAGATATTTTTTCAGTATTAGATTTGCCTTCAGAAGAGTAAAAGTGACACAACATTACAGAATCATACAATATCCTGAGTTGGAAGGGATGCACAAGAATCACTGAGTCCAACTCTGGGCTCCACATAGGACCACCCAAAACCCAAATCTCATGTCTGAGAGCACTGTCAAAATGTTCCTTGAACTCCAGCAGCTCAAGGTCATGCCCACTGCCCTTCTGGTGCAGAAACTTTCCCTAACCCCCCCCCATTTGACCCTCCCTAACACAGCTCCACGCTGTTCTCTCGGGCCCTGTTGCTGTCATCAGAGAGACCAAAGCTGCCCCTCTGCTCCCCACGAGGATCTACAGACACCATGAGGCCTCCCCTCAGCGTCCTCTGCTCTGAACAAACCAAAGGATTTCAGTCACTCTTCTTGAGCCTAGCCCTCCCGACCCTTCACCACATTTGTAGCCTTTTCATTGAATAGCTTTAGGCCCTTCTTGTATTGTGACATCAAAACAAGGAGAGGATGTCTGCTCTTCTGTCAAACATGGATGTCATCCCTTGCTGAGAGGGTTCCTGTGGAACACCTGTTAAGAGTGTAGTCCTTGTAGACAAATGCAAAAATAAAGAGAACAGCACACTGCAGAAAGGAATGGTCTGGGAGCAGGAATGTATCAGATTCACAAGCATCAGGCACTACGCAGCTGGGGCTGGGCTCTGGCCCTGCAAAGCCTCTCCCTGACCCACCTATAGAACTGTCCCAGCAGCTTCCACCAGCCCTCTTCCCCTTGTATGCCTTCGGTCACAATGCTCCCAACAGGCTCTGGGAAACTGCATGGCTGTCTGCTGGGCTAGTCTTGCTAGAAGGATCTTCTAAGTTCCTCCACTTTGGTTCTGCATCCAAGTGTGCAAAAGAACACACTATGTTGTTATTGTAAAATGAATGAAAAACAAAAAATAATTAGGTCTATCTCTCAATAAGGATAAGCACTGCCCTCTTCTTTTTTCCTTGCTTTTTAGATCTGAGTTTAAAAAGATGTTCTCTGCTTTATTCAGACTGTCCTTCCATAACTTCTTTGAATATTTTCATAATACATTTCAAATTAACATACTAGCAAGGAAATCTAAGGAACAAATTTCAAATGCTACAATCATGAAGGAATTAAATCATCTTGATTTAGATTTGTGGAGTGTTCTCCTCCAAGCTTTATCCTAAGAAAGTGAGAAACAAGGAATTGAATATGACATTTCATCTATGCAAACTTCTGACTTTTTCCTTCCTCTGTATATCCCAGGTGAACAACATATAACATGTTTACAATAGCTTTCATTACAATGGCTTACATTTCCGTAAAGTGAAATATTATTATTCTTGTTTATCAGATATAGGAGAGAACAGTCTGAAATCGGAAAAAGCAAGGAAAGAATGAAAACTACTCAAAAAGCCCCACAAGCCTTCACCAAGCAAAATCAAGACATTATTCTAGGAGTTGAAATGGGAGTTAAAAATTCACAAAACACTGTTTTGAACAGGAAATAAAACTACATCAGAAACAAATCCAACAAGTGGCAGATTCATTCTTCTTTCTCAGGACTGGAGGCAGTTTTGAGGTAATATTTATTAACTAAGAGACAAATATTTTTTACATATTTCTGCAAATATTTTCTACTTTGTAGAAGCTTTATGGTGATAAGGCAGATATACTGCACACAAGTTGCTTGCATCCCCATGTGATATGATTGTCTGTGTAACCCGTCAATATAAAGGTATGTTTTCCATAAACAAGAGAACAGTTTAGGACCATGACGAACACTTCACATTTATGAAATATCACTGAATATCTCAGGAGCAATGAAAATTAGAATAAGAATTATCAAAGTTACGTATTACTCATAGCAGATTATATGCAAGTCACTCTATTTACAGTTAAGTATATGCCAAACTAGTATAGTTTTAACAAATACAATAAGGATATCTGTAACATTTTGTAATCCATTGATCTTTTTTAAATTCATCAGAAGATGTTTATACATGCTTATAACTAATCCACAGAAAGAAATTTACGCATACTGATATGCATCAGATCATTACAGGAAACTGATAACTACAGTCTATTTCACTGTCACATGATGTGAATTTAAAGTTACCTAAAATGGGCAGTGTATTTCTTTTGCCCCAGTATCGTGACTTCCATATTCTTGACTTACATAAACATGTGACACTCTCAAATTTTCTCTCTCTTCCATAAAGCCATCCATGGCCAGCTGGGTGATGTTAACTAAGCAGTAATCATAAACATCTGCTTAGTGTGTACAAATGTTGCTTTTATTCCCAGATTTTCCAAAAAGAAAATATACTGTCAAACTAGATATACATATTTTAGTCATCTTTTTTTTTAAGGTTTTTCTTTTTAGCCACACAAAGTCATTAATACACTTCAATCTATAGAGATGCACATTATTTGATCTGACACAAAGACTAACAAGCATGTTATGCTTAAGTTTGGGTTTCCCTTTTCTAACACTTAAGGAGGTCAAATACCTTGTATCAATCTGCACTGGATGACAGCACCTTTTTGTTGCTGCCAGTCCTCCCACAGCATGACGGTCAGAAAGAGGAACAGTTTACCGACCACCTACACCTGGCACACACTTTTCACAGCTCCATTGAATATGCTCAGGTGTTTTAAAGCAAGTTCTCCATTTTATTTATGCTAGATAATTTCATCTAGGTCCACAAAACGTTAAACCTGATGATCTTTTGAGGTCCTTTTCAACAAGCATTGTTCTTTAAGGCTACGATTCAGGAACAAAATCCAACATAATGCATCAGATCTGAATTACTGATTCCTTATTTTAATACATTACAATTCCCCGTTCAGAGGTAGATCAGGTTCAGCTTTGAGCTGCTTCAATTTCTGCCACTTCACAGCAGTCCTATCCCCAATTGCATTAGCACAGCCATGAACACATAAGAGAAACTGTGTAGACATATCTTATATGTGCTCTTTTTTCTATAGTTCATAGAGAAGGAACAGCCCCCGGTTTCTTCCAGATACCTGCCTTAACTAAATGCAATGGACACACTCAATCCTAGAGAAAAGGCAAAATAATACACTAAATATGACAGCCCTGTACCTACTCTGTAGAATTGTAGTATTCCCTAACACACAGAGATAAGAAGCCCACAGTGCAGCTCATCTGCAGTAGTGACAATGCAGAAGGTGGCTATTCCAAGATTATTCCGCCATTTTTAACCCCTATAAAATTCATGCTGACACACTTTTAAATTTTTACCTTTTGAGCACCTGGAGACTATTTTTTTTTTTTTTTTTTTCTACAACCAAAGAAAATGAACTACAGTACATAAAAATGAAGCATGAGAAGCTTGCTATTTTTACTGATCTTACCACCAAAGATAGACACATAGTAAAGAGTGAAAAATACCTTACAAAAGATGCCTTCCAAGCAGCAATTACTTAAGCTGAAGTGCAAGTCTCTACCAAACAGAGTATTCTATGCTATCTTTGCACACTTTGTTCAGAAAAGCAAAACATTATGATCTCTTTTGCTGATCTACAATCCCAGCTGGGATCATCATCAGAGACCAGGCTGAAGACCAAGACTGAGGCAAATGTAACACATTACTCTCTGAGAAGACACTGAGGTAAATTAAGTCGTTAATGTAAGTGCAGGTTTGGTCTACTAAATTTCTTTCACACCTTTTATTTCTGAAGGTCAACCTTAACTTCTACCTTTAGAGCAGAGGCATCCTTCACTTTTCCACATGAAATGCTCAAGAAGGAATAATGTGTCTGATAGTAGAAGCTGAACACAGTAGAACTAGAAGTGAAAATGTATTTCAAGCAAAAGAAAAACAGGTGGATAGTTTTGGAGAATGTTTAGTGGACCCACAGTTATGTAGCTGCTTCTCCAACCCCTGCCAAACTTTTTTCCCCCAAAGTTTCATTGCCACCTAGCTTGGGATTAGTAACTAACACTGATGTATGAAATACCATGATAGAACTACCATGTTTCTGATGCATTAGATACTTTCTGAATGTGTTTTCTTGTAGAAAATTATAATAAAAAGACCTTCAAACACAACGTCAAGGGCCAAATACCACTCCCTCTTAAAGCACAGCTACTCTCCCACAGATATCAGCAGGATTAGAATTTGGCCTTATCCTAAGTTTATTTCACACTTCTAGCAGCTCCAGAAAATTACCTCTACACAGTGAGGCAGCCCTGTGAACGCACATCAGTACTGCAGCATGCATGAAATCATCAACCAAAATTAACTAACGAGACTGTGAAGGCGAACATGTGTCCAGCTGCTTATTCTTTCCATTTGAACTTTGCTCAGTGCATTCTCTTCAGTCAAATCAATTAATCAAGCACTGTAATTTGAACTGCAAGAAAATGTATGGGGAGAATTTATACACGGGGTGTCTGCTATCAGAAAAGGCCATTCAAGATGTGAGTCTCACTGGTAATTCTTAGAAAGTGGAGTGTGCAGTGATGATTTAGTAAACATCTGTGACCCAGTGTCTAAAGTATGGTTATGACAGCCTCTTGGAGAAGTGTTAGTAACTGCACCGCTTCAAGCATTTTCCTGGCCAAAAGATCACATGCTGAGTCAAACACCATGGGAAAAATTAATGATACTCCGTGCTTCCACAGCTCCTCATTTGCAGTTCTAGTGCCCTGCTTTCTGCATGCAATTGTTAACAGTTCTTACCAGCAGCATGAAAAGTTCACACTACACGACCAGCAGTGGGTTACTGCCACAGAAACAGAGTACATTGGGATTTATCAGGGAAAAGCAGCATTTGAATGAGGCTTGGTCACCACACCAACATCTCCCTGCTCGCTGAGATGGGCTCTGCACCACACTAAAGAAAACTGGGCATCCTTCTCAAAACCATCAGTTTCAAAAGCATTTGCAAACACCTCATTCGTTTGTTCCATTTGTACAACTGACAAGCTGAGAATCTGTTCACTTTCCTGATAGACTCAAAAGGATGAGAGGGAATGGCTTTAAGTTGCGTCAGAGGAGATTCAGGTTGCATATTAGGAAAAAATTCTTGCCCAGAAGAGTGGTTGGGCACTGGCACAGGCTGCCCAAGGAGGTGGTGGAGTCACTGTCCCCGGAGGGGATCTAAAGCTGTGAAGATGTGGCACTGAGGGACATGGGTTAGTGGGCATGGTGGTGGTAGGTGGATGGTTGGACAAGATGATCTTTTCCAATCCAAATAATTCTATTTAAAGGGTAAAAAAAAAAAAAAAAAAAAAAAAAAAAAAAAAAAAAAAAAGTTGTTTATAAGTGGTAGGCTGACATTAGATGCTACATGTAAGGACATAAGGCAGTGGGCATGAAGTGGGAGCAAACGGGAGGGCTAGGGCAGGGCCACACCTCAAACAAGTCTTTAGAAACACAAACAGAACAAAAGCCTTGGTAATGGGGACTGATGTTTGCACACAAAGCAAACATGCAAGAAGCCTTCTGCAAGCTGCTCAAGAAAGCAGTTTGGTGGTCTGATTGTGATCTCTCTTGGCTACTCGCCTGTAACATAACTACACTTTGGCACTTACTTACACACCAGCCTTTATTCAGGAGATTGTGAGCAAGCTCCTCAGCAGGACGTTCTGGGAAACAACGCAGTGCCCAGCTGCAGTGCCTGCCCACTCCTTCCCAAGAGTGGAAACTTGCACAGTCTGAAAAGGTGAGACCTGTTCTCATTCCTCAGACACATTTTCACTAAGACTGCCCAGACTCCCTCTATATCAAAATACTGCCTGGATAACCACAGGAGAAGCTGCATTTACAAGCACAGTGCAAGAGGCTTTCTGCAACTGTTTGCAGTGCCCCAGTAATGCAAAACAGCTGCAAGCCTGACTTGGAGTGTTAAGACTAAGTTTATGGTCAATCTTCATGACAGAGCTAAGCTGCTGGAGCTTACCAGTGTCTCTCTCTAATAGTATTTCTTTTGAACTTCTGCCTAATTGTTTCTTGATTTATTATCTCTGTCCTCTGCAAACAGTCCTCCCTTTTCTGTATCTTTTTCTCAAAGAATTAGAACATCAATTTTTCCCCCCCCAAACAATCAGTGTTTTTCAGACACCTCTTATTTACTTACCATGGGGAAATTACTATTTTCTCAATTATTTTTTCCTTTAAAAACTTAGTCTTATAAATTTCTGAAAAGATGAAAAAGATTATGTCATAACCAGACAATACTAATGCACATTAGGACAAATTTATATTTAGAGAAAAAGCTAGCATTTACAGAGAAGAATAAGGATGTAAGGGCAAACATATATGGCCACTGCACTTGTTCGATTACACTTCTGTAACTGCTAATCTAATAACATACCATTATATACATCTAATATAACATCTACTAATCTCTCACTTCTTGCCTTTTTTTTTTTTTTCTTCATTCGTTTGCACACAAATCGCAATAATTACATACCTTTCTTTAGTTGTATTTTAAGTTTTTATACAGCCTTTTCACAAGATTCGTTCATCTGCTAAGGCCCTCCTTGTAACTCTCATTGTCTTTTACAAAGTCTAAAAATCAAGCTCTTCCATTCATTACGAAGAGAACACAATGCCTGTTTGACAAAGAACTAACCTGAGCTCTCAAGAACAGTATTTTGTACCCCCAAACCTACATTAATATCAACTCTGTCAGTTTGAAGTGTGTAATACATCACAGAAGCTACATAAAGAAATTGTAGACCGCACAACTCCACACCGAGCACTTTACATACAATACTGCCATCATGAACAAAATGTTAGCAGTTACATACCTAGCAGTGGAATTTCAACTCCACTGTTGCTGTGGAAAGCACCTACACAAACACCCATCTTCATAGCAGAAAATGATTTTCTGCTAAGACATACCTGAATTTGCTGTTTCATTCTGTGTTTACTGCTCAACTGGAACTAGAATGCAGTACACCTGTACTGTGTACTGTAATTAACAATGAATTGTCTAAGTTATTCAAGTATGAAAATCAGCAGAAAGGACTGCCTCAATACAGCACTCTGTCTTTTTAATCTATGAAAAGCCACATAACATGCATCTGTGCATAAATGGAGGTTGAATGTGCTTCACATCCTTGTGTTTACGTAATTACATACATGAGATATATACAAAAATAATCTGAGCACAAATAATCTCACCTTTTATTTGTGAGTCTCACCATAGAAATTTTATTGTTAAATTGCTAATGCTGTGCTGGAAAAATAGTTTAAGTACTTAAGGCCGTAAGATTATTATACCTGGTAACATTTGCTTGCAAGCATACTAGCCATTTGCAGAAGACGCATTGTATTTTACAGGCATCTTTCTGCTTCACTCAATTCTGGCCTGTCAGGCAGATAAGATACAGAACTTTTCTGTCTATCAAAACTGGTCAGCATTTAACATATTTCTTATATAAATGATGCATAAAAAGAGCTTTTGTGGCAGACTACCTGGTCTAAAAGTTTTACTGATACTACTTTGATTACTTAAAAATATGCACAGGCTTACAAAAATACCTGGCCATACTGATTGAAACTTGACTTTCAAGATTCCATCCACACCTTGTTTTTAGGTTATTTTGATAATCAAACATGCCCATAATTTCAATTATTATTCTTCCTTACTACTCTATTTGAGTGTAGTATCATAACCTGGATAGGGAAGATTATATCTCATTGAGGTCCTTATCAGCCTTTTCCACCAAAAAAGCAAGTAGAGCAAAAAAAAAAAAAAATTAAAAAAAAAATAAATATCAGTACTATGAATTCATGTATTCCATTAACATCAGAAGGAGAGATGGTATGTGTGTCCTGAGTAACAGCATCTTTCTCTTCCTTCCTAGCTGCAGTCTGCAGTACTTGGCTCTTGTCTATTGTTTTCTTTAATGCTGCTTTTTTTGTGGTCTACAGAGAGGAATAAAGGAAACAGTAAGGAAAGATTTCACTGAAAATGACATGGAAGGCTATGGTGAAACTAGCCAATAAGATAGCTTTGACAAAAGGCACAGGGTGGGGTACAATCAACCTCTAAGCAGTTTAATAAGTTGTCTAACCCCACTTCCACTGCCAGTTGCACTGGCATGTGCATGGAATACATATGTTGAACATTGTGGATCTAATTCCAGATTTATATTTCCTGTAACAGAGAGCAGAACACAGCACAACAAATACACAGAATATTGCCTTTCATATCCAATGTTATTTCAAAGTTTATGCTTGTGACTCTACAGAAGTCCATTAAAAACGCCTAAAAAAAATATCAGTCCTTACTTTTGAAAGGTAATAGTTGACTTCAATTATATTGTAAACAAAGAGCCATGAACAGTAAATCTCTTCATAATCAATGGCTTTGGTATATGCCCAAACAAAACCTCCTGACACCTACTGAAGTTCAACTATAATTTTTCCAGCACATCCCTTCCCCTCTCTACACACTGACTTTTTGCTGGTGCTAGTCTGGCAGTGCATTGCCTGCCTTACAACACAATCTAGTGTTTGCTCCAAGCTATGGTACTAATCTTAAGCACTACAAATGCTTCATTCAACTAAAGTCAGCAAGTTTTCAACATTAAGCAAGAGGGGAGGTACTGATAGAATTAGTGCATACAGCAGTTAAATTCAGGAAGAAATTCACTAGCCATGAGGGCACAGAACATATGCACACTGCATCTACTGTTACCAAGGTGTTCAAGAAGAGCATCTTTTTCCACACACTGACCTGAAAAGGCTAAATAGTTTTTTTTTACATTGGGTTGAATGAAAAGTTATCGAATCTCGTTCTTCCCTTTCACTTCCAGCAGATTAAAGGGTATTTGTTCTGAGCACAGGACCACAGAATTACAAAACCAAGAAGTTTCAGCGATGTGAAGCAGCAGATAAATACCACTTTTTTTTTTTTTATTTCTTTTTCTTTACTGAAATTTCTAGTTAATATTTCCAAAATTTTCTTCCCTGCAGCAAGCACTCAGTCAAGGGTAGGAATTTTGAATTAAGAGGATTAAGATCAACGGTTTTGTACTGATGTGCCAATACTGTTAGAAACCTAAATCCATACTTAATTATTTCAGTGACACCATTAATTTTCGGTATTGCCATGGTGCATGACAGTGAACTGATATAACAGCAAAGACAAGTTGCCCTTACACAGGGGGACAAAAGCTTAAATTTGGAATTGGTCAAGCAGATACCTGTTACTGCAAATGAAAATTAAAAAAATAAACAAAACAAACATGGTGTGGTTGAGTACAGTAATAGAAAGCCCCTGCTTCAAAGGACTATAATCTACCTAAATAAGACTGGCCAGAGACAAAATATGCTTATATGTACATGAAACAAGCAAGTTATGTCTGTTAAAAAGAAGGTTAGCTAGCTCTAATGTTTACAAGCATATGATTTGATTTCCTGGAAAATTTTATCTTAAATGTAGATTCATACAGTTGCAGAAAGTTGATTTGTATATGCTCACAGAAGAATTTTGTGCCTACGTCACTTGCACTGGTGTCTAAGGCATCTGCATGTTGACTATTACCTGCAGCTCATTGATAGCACCACTGCCAAATGTCTGAGGAACCAGAAACGAGCAATCAAACCTTCCTCATGGTCCAATTTGTCAATATTTGGAAACTTAAGTTTGAAAAACATTTTGATAATGTGTTAATGTGTCCAGTTTTAACAGTTGCTATTAATAAGGAAGGAACTTGTAAAGAAAACATCCACCTACTTGTTCATGGCTCCTTCATAGCAGGAGCCTGGCATATCTTGCCATATTTTGGTGCCCTGCTTTTAATCAATAAGATGCCTTTTACATGACTCATAAAACAATACCAAGAAAAGAAATAGCTGATATCAGCTATATCATTAGTTGACTTGTTTGGATTAAAAGCTCCATCTTTTGATAAGAATATTAATAACATTTACTATCATTAAGATATCTTCCTTTTTTAGGTTTTGGCCAGTTGAGTAAGCCATTCTGGAAATACAGTCACCCATCTTGCAGCAAAATAGACTTTTACTCGAACGGTCTGGCAAAGCCTAGTACTATAACGAATGAAATTCAGTACAAACACAACTCTCACTGTTATGAAGGTGTGTCTAACCCTCATAAAGCTTTCAAACAGATCAGGTGTATGGAGAGGCACACAGGTAAAAAGCAAGCAAACTCTACCTTGAGAAGCTCATGTGAATTTCAACTCAGGCAGTCTGATTCACACTGGTAAAAAAAAATTACAGTTCAGCTCTTATTACTTACAGATGAAAAATTCATTTTCAGTATTTTTACCCCTCCTTCTCCCCAGAATATACTGTATGTGTGATTTAAACAGCTGGAGAAACTGTGGCCTCACTTAGCCACCAAAAGATTTGTTTTTTAAAATATATTATATTAGGAATATTATATCACAGTACAGCTCAGAAGATGGGGAAGAAAATAGTAACATTAGATGAAGACCATTGAAAATAACATTGAAACAGGGAAAGGTGTAGTTGTGAATCACTGATAGAATACATGGAATCCTCCCCTAAATATAATTTGCAAGGTGTTTAGGAGACCTAGCTAGAGACAGAAAGGGTTAGGGGAACTTTGACTAAGTTCTATTTTACATAGCTTATTCCCTGCATAGCAACATGAATGAGCACAACTGTTCAAGCAGTATGAAGCTGTTCCCTATTAAACACTTAAAACACACACAAAAAAGATATGAAATGTATCCCATACTACATATTTCCTCATTTTCCTCTTCATGCTTAACTGCAAAATTTCACTTTTGGATAGATGTTTCGGAACACAGAGATCTGGTTTAAATGCTGCCTTGTAAACATTATTACAGTGTGATCCAGTTTCCTTAGGTCTGATGTTGTTCCCTCCACACACCCACTTCTCTCCATTTATTTTACCACCTTTTAAAAGTGTAATGCTGTGGGATTTCCAGATGTCCCTGAAACTGTATTGCTTTTTTTTTTTTTTAAAAAAAAAAAAAAGTACAGTGTGAGTTGGGTACCCATTCCATGTAATACTGCATAAGGTCTCCCAATGACATATGCTTTCAATGAATTAAAAGTAGCTTCTGTGTTGAAGTAGAAAGCCAGCCTGAAATACAGGCAAACCACCTGGAACATAAAAGTCAAATAGTAGTGAAGAGCCTCACTATGATCAGCTAATAATAATACACTGGAGCATTGACTAATGAGCATGAGAAATCAGGGCATAAAAAGAATAAATAGATTAACCACAGTTTTTAGCCTGACAACATCATGCCTCAATTATAAAGCAGATAAACTCTAGCACTCAGTACTCAGTCACATGCTACTCATTCCTTAAACTGTAATAGATGATATTAATCGCACAGAGCAAACCAGGCAATACTGATTCCTTTCATGTTGTTTCAGACATCTCAGAAAAACAAACAAACGAACAATTTCTATTCTACTAAAACCAGCATAGCTTTCTTTGTTGTTAGAAAGCCCCTTTTCATGAATGTTTTCTAAGGATTTGGTTATTCACGTGGAAGATTTGAGAGATATATGACCACTCAAGAAGTGGAATGTTGGTGATAATAACATATTATATTTGCTGAATAGAACATATACATGTACCTTTCAGTGTTCAAAAAGGAATGTTGTTGTGATATTAACATAATTGCACTTGTTCAAGCTATTTTGTTTCCACACAGTTATGATCTTCGGGCAGTGCCTGAAGGAATTATAGAGCAAGGTACAATTGATTCAAGGGAGGGTGATTCCATCCTTGATATCTAAACAAGGACTCAATTCCCAATAATGCTCAAATGGAAGAGGAAGTTGCCCCTTCACAAAGTCTGTAAGACACCCACCAGCTCATGTAACACAGACATCACTGAATACTAAACTGAGAAACAAATTCTAGATGTCACATCTATAATACAGAGAGTCTGCTGCTGCCTTTCCAGATGCACAGACTTGATGTTAAGGACTGCTGGCCAGCATGAGCTCATTAATTTGCTAACAAACAGACCTTAAAGATATGAAACTGGCAATTAATAATAAGTCATAAAGATTAAAAAGGAGCAGAAAGCAAACATTTATAGGTAACAGCTATTTATTTCTCAGGTCTGTCATGTGAACTCTAGGAGCTCACAGGGAGGTTTAGACAGAAATTCCATATCTGACGTTAAATATATTTGGTGCAACTATGGGATATTTCCTCATCTATCAGCTTCCACACTAATTTGAAACATTCCCAGTTCCAACTCAGATGAACTCTGGGAAAAACATGCTTTTTAAATACAGCAAACTAGTAGATGGGGGAAAAAGCCAGGGGTGCAGTCTACCTAGACTTAAGCAAAACCTCTGACATTGTTTCCCACAGCATTCTCCTACAGAAGGAGGCAGCCCATTACTTGGACAAAGTGCTCTCTTCGCTGGCTAAAAACAACTCTCTGGACCCAGAGAGCAGTGGTGAATGGAGTTAAATGCAGCTGCCAACCAGTCACTAGAGGTGTTCCCCAGGAGTAAGTCTGGGGATGGCCCTGTTTAATATTTTCACTGACAATCTGGACTAGGGGATTGAGCGCACCCTCAGTAAGTTTGAGGATAGTGACAAGTTGAGAGGAAGCCTGAGAGTACGAAGATTGAGGGAAGCTGGATTGCTAGGCTGAGGCCAATTGTATACAGTTCAACAAGAGCAAGTACCATATCTTGCTCTTTGGTCTCAGAAACCCCAGACATTTCTACAGGCTTGGGGTGAAGCGGCTGGAAAGCTGCATAGCAGGAGTTGAGGTCATCGATTGTCACTCAGTTGAACGTGAGCCTGCAGAGAGCCCAAGTGGCTAAGGAGGCCAGTAGCATCTGACTTATATCAGAAATAGTGTAATCAGCAAGAGCAGGGAGGAGAACATCCCCCTGTACTCAGCTTTTAGTGAGGCCTCACCTTGAGTGCTGCGCTTGGTGTTGGGCCCCTCACTACAAGATACTGATAACACAGCCCTGGAACATGTCCAACGAAACTGGTGAAGGATCTGGAACACAAGTCTTATGACAAACAGCTGACAGATCTGAGATTGTTTAGTCTGGAGAAGAGGGGACTCAGGGAAGACATTTTGCACTCTACAACTCCCTGAAAGGAGTTGCAGTGAGGTGAGTGTTGACTTCTCCCACATAACTAGCAATAGGACAAGAGGTCCTATTGGCCTTATGTTGTGCCAAGGGAAATTTAGATTAAACATTAAGAAAAATTTATTCTCCTGAAGAGTGATCAGACACAAGCTGCCCAGGGAGGTGATGGAGGTATTCAAGAACCATATGTGGCACTGAGGACATAGTTTAGCAGGCATGGTAGCAATAACTAGATGATTTAGATCATCTCAGAGATCTCTTTCAACCTTAACAGCTCTATGACTAACCTGTCTCTGAAGAACAAGCCTTTCACATGGACTCCTGTAAGAGCCCCTCTTTACTACACGCTTCCACCCTGATTTGGCATTTCAGACCATCCCGCAGGGCTCCTAGACCATACAGAGAAATTCCTATTTTATTGCATCTTGCTTCCACAAATTTTCAAAAAGGGAACATCCTGCAAGTATGCCCAATACTCCACTACAGATTTCCCTTCAATCTTCCCATTTGTCTCCATAACAAAAATGCTTCAGCCAGGCTGCCCACGGATGGAATCCTCTTTGTTTTAGTGATTCACATCACATTCCAGATGACTTGTCATTCTTTCATTGTCCTCCTGAAGAGAGCGGTTACCTTATCCTTAACC
Organism: Centrocercus urophasianus; assembly: GCF_019232065.1. NCBI lineage: Eukaryota > Metazoa > Chordata > Aves > Galliformes > Phasianidae > Centrocercus > Centrocercus urophasianus. The sequence continues at coordinate 32,697,828 of NW_024884475.1, read as the reverse complement.
ATTAAAATCTCCAAAGAAAAAAAAAAATCCAAAAGAAACCCAGAACACCTAGCAATTTGGTGTCATGAATGGAATCTAGGACCAGTATATAAATTACTCCAAATCTGTTTGTAGGTATTACACAAACACATGTGACCTCTCATTTACCCGATGGCACAGGGTTGCCCTGGTCTCAACACATGAAAGCAACATAAACAAGAGGGAAGTGAAATAGTTTGCTGATTGGATTGTTGAAAGATGTATCCCTTGAATAAACAGCCCCGAATGCTTTAAACTTTCTCTTCTAAACTGAAGTGTTGGAAACAACCCCAGGATGCAGAGATTGAACTGTATGCTGCAGATACTAACCATCTTATTCAAGATACTAGAGAAGGGAATTAGAACAGAATAAAATAAGAGTTTTAAATACACATTTGAAAAACAGTGCTTCGAAGAGAGGTGCTATTGCAGCTTTACTCCCCAAGCAGCTGAGCATCTTCCAGAAATTAAGGACTAATACAGTTTTCATGACAGATAAAAAAGAAACTTTATTCCTTCCCCAACAGGAGTTCTGGGTTCATCTTAGGAAATATCTCCTCATAGAAATACCAGATGGAGTGTTTTTTGAATGATGCACAGGTGAAAATAGGAAAAATTTAAGAGAAAATCTCTCACTAGAAGTGTCCAAAGAACACTTTAGGCAGTTCTCCAGCATTTTGACCACAAACTACAAGCATGGCTTTTGATTGCTTTACTACAAATAAAACACACTATCTTCAAGTTAGCTTAATAAACACTAAGATTATTATCATTTCTCCATATGGGCATGCAAAGAATCTATGACTTCCAAAGGAAAGTGGTCTTAATTTCAATATTGAGGAAAAAGTCAATAAAAATAGCTACTCATTATGACATATAGGCAGCTTTCCTTCACATTAGAAAAACCTTTTTCTGGAGTTATAGGCCACTTCTCTCTCCTGTACAAACAACAGAGACAATAAGAGCCTCCTGCTATTTCTCCATCTCTGCTACACACTAGCTCAGGATGAGTTTGAACCATCTCTTAATGACTACAGTTTCAAATCATAGAGGTCTGTGAAATAGCACTGATAAATTGGGTGTCAGCATTAAAAGCCATGTGCCATTCAGTTCAGGTCCTTTAGTGTTTATTAGTCAAATACCTTGCTTTTTCTTGCTTTGTTAGCACTGTTACCAGTGACATTAGCTTGTGTGCAATAACTGATTAACCATTCACAAACTGTGCAGACTGCACATAAGGTTTCATTATCTCCAACAAAGCATATGCAAAATAAAGGTACCAAGCAACTGTGTATGTTCCTGGGCACTGAGACGGGATTCAGCTGCAGTGGCCCAACCACACATTTGGTTTCTATCAAGTGCCAAGACACAGGTGGAGGTTAATGAACAATCTTGTCACTCCTAGACGGCTGTGACCACCCTGTTTCATTTAAAACCCTGGGATGAATCCATCTTCTATGGCTCTTGCAAAACAGGCAAAGAAGATTTTCCCTAACTTCAGCACAAACAATAATCCCACCTGCTATAGTTGTTTTTAAAGTTGCTGCTCATTGATTTCACATAGAGTACATCCCAGTTCATGCATTTACAGGACTTCAACTGTTCTTTATGCAGTGTTCCTCACAAGCTCTGGCTTTGTGAATAAATTCCCCAATCTGTATGTATCCTTCAAATGAAGATGTGTGAAGCAACTAAACCCCTCTGCACATAGAAGCTGCTCTCTACCTCTCCACTTGGACCTGTTCTTCAATTGCTGGCTTTCATGAATTAAGAACTGGCTAGAATGGTAAAATACTGGTAGACAGAGTTCAAAGCTCAACAAGTTTGAGTTCCTTTAGACTCTAGATAAATGCTTAAATTCAGTGATTTGTAACACCTATTCTGCAGGTTTCTTCCTCAGTCCTCTTTGCTGGCACCAGAACTTGACGTGGCACCTATGATATATTCCCAAGTCATCATGAAGCACCTCCAGAGCAAGTCCTACTCACAGATATCATTAGCTTGCCTTAAGTGCTCTTTTAAGTCTCTTCTCACTCAAATTATTCTACAGCTTTTTGTCATTGGTCATAAAATAACTCATGAGTAATAGTCACTTAGCAAGTTCTACTTATCAGCATGCTAGCAAGTTAACTTAATGTTATTACGGCTACCCTGCATTTTCCTCTTTTGGATATCCCTACAACAGTTTAAGAAATATCATCTGCAATAAATTCACCTTAGGATACAATGACAGCTTTCTTGTCATCGTAAATTAAATACTAGAATATCACTCATTTTTAATTGACATAATGTCTTATACTGGTGATCAGATGCTAAGAGATCCTGAAGAATCAAGATGTAGGTTGGTGATGAGTACTGATGGAGACATTAAAGTTTATGAAGTTCCTAAGTGGGACAAAATAAAATAAAAGCATTTATATTGCTTATTTATTTATTTATTTTGCATGAAAGGTAGCCTAATCATTGACCACCTTGCCATGACATAACAAGATACTGCATTTTCCTAAGTTTAACTGTAAAAGCTCAATGGTGTGTAAAATGAGCACTGAGTAAGATTATTAGATGCTATCAGCTTTTCAGAGTGTGTGACAAGATCTGATAACGTGTTGAGGATCAATGCATCTGTCCTTCTTGCATCTCTGCTCTCCTGGAGAGAAAGCATCTCTCAGAGCAAGCAAAGAGATCACAGTTGCTGAGCAACAGTAACTACACAAATATGTTTCTGGCTTGGACTTGCAGAAGAAAAAAAAAAAAAAAGTCAGTCGAAATAATAGCCTGATAAGGGAAAAAAAGCTACACTGCCACACAAACTGCAAAAGTTAGAATGTTAGTTGCTCTTAATCAGGAAATTTTTACTATAGACACTACAACGATATGTTAAAGTGTATTCAAGCAATAAACACTGGTGTGTAAAATATGAAATATAATTTAGTATGAAATTAAGTTAGGATAGATTAATCCAAGTTCTATGGAAGTAGCCCCAAATTATTACATGATATACAAATTATAGCATGACCCAGTAGAATGCCACAGATAAAAATATCTTCTATTAAGTATGTTGGATGTTTTAAGAACCCATAAGAAGATTATAATTTGTATTAGATTATATAGGGCTTTTTTGTGAAGGATCATTTGCCACTTTGAATTAAGCACTCTAGACTTGATTTAATCAAGCCACAGGAGTTTGAAGCCCTCTGGCCTAATGGCTAATTCACATTGTTTGTCATCTTTATTTCGGGCAATTGCTTGCCTTTTTGTGATTTGTGAATTAGAGGCTGATGGACATGAGCCTCCCAGAGCTTTCCTTGGGATCACTTAACAATTCAAAGAATGGGACTCATTGGAGAAATCTCCATATGCAAACAAAACACAAAAATTAAGTAATCTAATGTAACAAAGGAACAAAATGAAATTTCTTCCAGTATTCTTTGTTTGTCTATCCTTAACCACCATCTCAGAGAAGTGTAAATTAGGAGTTGAAATGATTTATTTCAAAAATTAAATTGAGCGCACAGCTACTTATTCATTTCTGTGTACTTTCACTTCCTGCTTTCCTCCCTTCCCCTTGAAAGAGCTATTTCAACAAGAGCAAGTAAATGTCTATAATTGCAAAAGAAAATGTTAATATAACATTTACACAGTTCAACACCTTCAAAGCTGTTTCACTGAATGAATACTGCCTAAAAAATGACTTACACAGAGAGGGCAAAAACCCATCAATTGCTACTTCAACGGGAAATTTCGCAGTGAAACCTTAAATTCAGAAGCAAAAAAAGGTGGTGGGGGGGAGGAACCACACAGTCTCATCTTTTACTTAATTCAAACCATTTAGAAGCTCTGCACCTAAGCCAAGGATTACCAGTGATACCATCTACTTCATTGTGCTGCACCTAAAGAAAGCATCCCTCTTATTAAAAGAAAAAAGTTTAAAGCCAAATAATTCAGGCTTGCATAAATCTTTAATAGGAGCTACCCTCCCAGGATTGGCTGCACTTTTTCTCTGCCCAAGGGAAACACAATATGTCTTAGAAAAGAATAATAGTAACTCTATCTTCTGTGTTATACGATATCTTCCAGTAATCCAGAGGATTTTGCCTTTGTCTGTCATAAACAAAAGGCCACCCATACATAATGTGTCTGGGCATTTTCAGGCTCCTCACCTTAGCAGGTGACACTCAGGAGATAGACGGAGGATGCTTAGCCTGCCAGTCGCTGGAGGCAAGTTTGCTTTCATGGCAATTTAAAAATGGAGGAAAAAAAAAAAATAAAAAAGGCAAATATTCCCTTCTTGTAAGAACAAAGCATTATTTGCACCTTGCAGTTGTCCCAGTTTTCCAGAGATCTATTTAAAAATGATGCTACAGAGCTCCCAAAATGTGTTTTCACACCATTTTGTGTTGAGTTTATTATTGTTTTTTAAAATAAAGAAACACATCATATTTACAAACTAGACAGTAAAAGAGCAATTTTGACAGATATTTAAAAACCTCAAGATCAATGCTTAGCAGTAAAATAGTTATATTTGAAATTCATAACAAATAATAAAATCAAATTCTCCCTTTGCAAAGAAAATACTTGAGGTACTAGGCAAACATCCATAACAGGGGCACAGCAGACAGGACTTGCCAGGCAGGAATGCTATTGCACTAGCAGGGATACATGTGGCTGGATTATAGCATAGAGAAGTCCCTGAGAATTTTTTTATTTTAATTTTTTTTTAAATCAATTTATGTACATATGCTAAGTTGTAATTAGTGTGAAATGAGGCTTCATGGGTCTTTTGTTGACTAGCATTGAATGACCTGTTAAATTTTCAGTGACTGGTACTGGCTATCGGATAGCAACTACAGAAATTCAGACCCATCACCCTCAGCAGCTTACATGGCAAGTGCAAGCAACATTAATTGGAATAGTCTTTCAGCATGACGATAAGATAAATCTTTAGCCTAAGTAGGACTTGCAGCCCATGACAATGAATCATTTTGCTCTTTAACTGAGGGCGGATTGGTTTTGTTTCATTTGAAGAAAACATGAAGAAAAGTGATGCTAGCTTTTGGAGATTAAAGTATAAAGTATGAGCTAAGTTACTAACTGCTTCTAATATTTCTGGGAGAAAACAAATATCAGAACTAAGTTTTGTTTATTTAATACTAGCAATGCCACTAAAAACACAAAATTAACAAACTTGGATTGGGCCAAGAACATTATTGCTTACATCACTAACATTTAAACATACACACCCTCTGCAGCACACAGACTTCTCAGGAATAGTGCATGTGTTGTAAACACAGTTTGAGAAAACATCCCTTGGGGTAACAAATTGGCACATGAAATCATCAGAATGTAGAGAACCAGAATGCTGTGCTGCTGGAGAGATGCTTAAGAGTCATCAGCATTTGGGGAAAGGCAGAAGGAGCATCATCTCGCCTCCCAACACCACTTTCCCCATGCTCTACCCCTGCCCTTGCCCTACGGTCTCTCCCAAGTGCACTGCTGCTGACTGCACACAGACTCCTGCACTTGAAGTATTTGGCACATTCTGAGCTGCAGCTGGTGAAGGGAACACAGCAAGGAAATGGTATGTGTGCAAATGCGGTTACAGAGCTGACTTTGTTCCATGGTAGTTCTTGAGCTTTAACCTAATCAAATTTGTGCCAGTAATCTTACTGGGCAAAACTGTTGCTTTGTGAGTACAATGAAACAGGCGCCCAGACCCAACCTTTGCATCAGCTGAAGGGATCTCCAGGAATCAACTCAGTATCACAGCACACAGGATTTTTGTGTCTGAATGCCCTTGTTGAAATCCCCAGAGCTCAAATAGGGTCATAGTGGTTACCTGTTCATGCCAAGACATATCTCAATGCAAGACTCATAGATATCGTCATTCTCCAGAGGCTGTCCACAAGCCATAACATTAGGCTTACAGTACAGTGTATTAGTAACCACCTGGAACAGACTATATCCACACTAAAATAGGGGAGATAGCCTTTGGAATATTTTTCAACCAATGACAACCGTTAAATTCTTTACTTCAGTACTTCTTTCAAAAGTAAATATCAACTTTGAATGGGATTGGTCCCAGGCACGCCAAGTATCAACATACTAAGCATGACTCACAAACAACTGGTTAACTGCCACTTGAGGCAAACATAGACTATCCTGACAGCTCTGAGCTACATTATGGATTATTTCTTTAAATAATTGTTTTTAATATTGAGCATAAAAGGCATTCCACAGACTGCACTGGCTGTTACTGGTAGGGAACCAAGGGTGTTTCCACCCCAGAGATACAGTCAGTTCACAGAGTGGCCCAACCTACAGATCTGATATTGTGTTGCCAAAACCCATACCCTGATAACCCAACCTACCTTAACCAAGGGCCTATGCTTTCTCAAAAGGCATAACTGCTGCCCTGTTTGTAATGTGTTGTTTGGCAGATAACTCTTTACCTAAGATGCACACTATTGCTTTTGTTCCTGAAGCGATTGACTGAACCTTTTATAAACAGGAGTAGGGAACTCAAGATTGCCTTGCAAAGGTGTATGGCAAGAACACTCCACAAAGAGTTTCTTGCAAACAAAAACATTCTCATAAATGCTTACAGAAAATGCTGCTGAGTTGAATTCATCACTTGCTATTTTTTTTAGCTATTTGTCTTGTTCTTATATCAACTTCCATTTGTCACATAGGAGGCACTGCAAATTGTTCAAGGCCAACACACATGGTGCCAATTGTATGACAAGAGTGCAGCAGAAACTGGAATAGTATAACAAACTTTCTCTATACAAACCATTGTATAAAACCAAGAACTCAGCTGCTTTCAGCATATATAACATACAACACTAAGAGATAAAAATGAGAAAGGTCATTTTTAATGTTTACTGTTCTCCATACTTTCCCCCCAGTAATTCCTTAGTTTCATTTGTTGGCTTTGCTTGAATTTGCCTTCGTAATAGTAGCAAAATGGTGATCAAGCTCTTTATTTGAGGCCAAATTACAATCTTGTAAATACCCTCATCCTTTATTAACACTGAGGCTCAGCTCTCTTGACATTACACCAGAAGGAAAGCTGCCTCCTCGGTAAGCCATTTTATTACGTTCTGCTTCTCCTCTCCTGGCTTCAAAAGTTACACAGAACAGAACTTCATCCTCCTGCTCCACCACCCCTCCCCCCACTAGAAAAACAAATTTCATGGAACCAATAGAGTTGGTGGTTTTTTTTTTTTTTTTTTTTTTTTTTTTTTTTTTAATCTTCACATATCTCAAATTTCTCAGAAAGTTTACCACCTCTTGCACATCATACAACAATATGACTTTCAGGTAAAGAAAATCCAAAGCAATGTGAATGAAAAGTTATAAAATGAGAAACTGCAATGAACAAATGCTTTTAAACAATAAAAAACCCGCCACACTCTATACCTCAATAGATGTATTGTTTTCAGTCAATTTCTAACCAAGTTCAGTACTCAAAATATAAAATTTTATTCTACACACCAAGCTGACTTTTTTTTTTTTTTAATTTTTGTGATTTACTTTTAACATTCTATTATGAGGGATATGCAGGATCTCAGCTGAGGCTTAATAAGCAGAAGCAGTTATTTCTAACAATAAGCTACATCAGGAGAGGTGATCAGGAAAGCTCAGCAACAAGGATGAGACCTTTCTACAATACAAGGACCAGTACTTTTAGGCAACTTAATTGTGCCCCTGAACATTAACTTACTCTAGTGATTTATTTAGCACTATCATACTGCCACAAATGACACTTACTCCCTTTTGATATTTTTGAACACATTAAAAATCCTCATTTTTCTAACACTGAGCAAAAGCCAAACACAGAAATCGACCACATTCTCATCAGGAGCTCCCAGTCAGTTCAAGATTACTTATTCAGTAAGCGAAACTGTTTAGAGCAAGATGAAACTGAAATGTCTGCCTACCCATCCAAAAAGACATAGCTCTGAAACTCCTGAGATTTTGCATCAAAATCCATGACCAACCAAATCCCTTAAGCAATAAGAGTTGAACGATTTTCTTCAAGAAAACACATAGCAAAACCAGACTTGTTGGACATCAAACACTTTGGGTTAACACTGGGTTGTACAAACAAGATCTGTTCAGCATGAATTGTTTTATGTAACTAAGTCACACTTCCCATCACACACGGCATCTCTCTATTTCAATAATCAGCCCTACCCATGCACATTTTTCTAGTTGTCCCTTAATGAATACTAATACGAAGTCTTCACAGATGCAGGTCTAAGCCCAGAAAGAGAATATTCTCACTACAAAAATCCCAAGTTTTAAGTTTCTTTGCCAGCACCTTTTCTTCTACTGCTAAAACACTGTGTCTGGAACTCTAGAGTTTGTGACATAACTGGGCACAATTATTATAAAATCTTGACTCAAAAACCTCTAACTCCACATTGCTACACACAAGTTAAATATCTGAGCAAATAGTGTACACTCTTGTTACAAGAACAGCCAAAAATGTCCATCACCAATGATCTGTGAATGCATTGCTTTATATTACCTTTCCTGAGGACTGAAATCTCACTGAGTTGGCTGTGCACACAGCTCTGTTTGCTGTGCTTGCTGCACACCTGCTTTCAAGGTGACCTGCTGATTTTACAGTAGCTTGGGTTTGCCAGCTGGTTCATGATGCCCATCATCACTAATTTCCCTGATGATTCAGCTGTAGCTATGTGATTTTTGTACTCTGGAAGAATCTATTTTTGACATTGATACTGGATATTTCAACAAAAGTTGCAGAACATTACTGTGATTGGGATCCTGTCACACATTCAGTCAAGCCTTCAAGCTTTTGATACAAGTCTTAGAAAACATGTTCATTCCAGTCAAAAAGATATCCTGTTATCATTTACTGTTTTAATATATTAAAACAAAAAATAAAAAAAGACACTAAGTGCTCCACATTTAACCGTTTTGTCTCTTTACATCTTCAACTTAAGCATAAAAATAAGTGTTTCATTTCATTGTCTTCACAGGTTTCAACACTTCTCCTCCCCCCATCTTTTCATTATTAAGCACTTCAGAACACACAGATTCACCTTGCTTAACATCCACATTCTAAAACACTGCAGAGATGCCTATCACACACAGCTACCTTGAAATAATCTAACTCATTACAGAACTTTTCAAACCTAGAGTTCCCCCATGAAAGCTGTTTTAAATGTAATACAGAAACAGAGAGGTGTGTAGAACACTGGTGACGTCTGCGTACCTTGGATGGAAGAGCGAATGGTTTAGTGCTCCCCCTTGTAAAGTACTATTCATACTTTTTCCTATCTATTAATCTTCCATAAACCATAGCTGTGATTCATTATACACCTATTAGTTATTTATAACAATATATTCATAGATTAACACAACCAGTTTTGAGTTATGAAATATTCAAAACATTTAATGAGTTGCACAGCACAAGGAATAAGGCTGAGATTGTTTGTTCCATAATTGAAATTTAAATGGAGAAATTACAAGTCTGAGAGCAAGTAATGCTCAAAATTTTGTGTTTTGGGAATTACATCCACAAATACTTTTGTACTATGGAAAGAGGCAAACAAAATAAATACTCAGGAACTGGTAGACAAGTAGAAGGCAGGTATTATTTAGATATACAGTATATTCTTTTACTTTTACAAGATTCTTCTAATATTTATCAAAGACACTGTAATACTATAATCAGATAATAAAAGCAGGGGGCCAAAGTCTTTAGCTACAGCAAATGAGAACAAGCTCAAATGCAGCAGCCACAGATACAGAAATGAAAGGAAAAAAAAAAAAAAAATAAAATCAATCTACTTACCTTTAGAAGGCCTCAGGTAATCAGGGATCTCCAGCAAGCAATACCCTTACTTCCACTGCCAACTCTTAAACGATGTCTAGGAAGGGGTGGATCCTGGCTCCATTCCTTCCAGTCACTCAGGCACATTGCATGCACCTGACCTCCTCTGGGTTGGCCCTGCCTTCCCACCAGGTGCTCAATCACTGTTTCAACGACTTAGCATTTCCACCACAGATACTAAATTAGAAGAATTGTTCTACTGTGCTTTAAACACCCCAGGGAATGTTAAACAGAGGCTGCTATAGAAGATACAAAGCACAGCAAGATGCAGAATTTTAAGTGAAGTAGCTACAACAGTAGAGAGCACATTGGATCACACACACTGAGCAACATTGCATCAACTCACCTGCTTCCCAGGCAACACCATAGAAATAACTGGGCAAGAACACTTAGGCAGGAGAAACCCAGCCCCAGTCAGGGGATACGTTTGGATCGGTCTACAGAGAAGCATTACTGGAATGGGTAGCATTTCCATGATGAAATGCTGTGGCTGGATCAGGAGCCTCCTTCCCTCCCTAGAGACAGATGAGACTAAGCACAAGACCACAACAAAGACACCAGTTCTACCAGAAAGCTTTCAAGGCCACTTATCAGCAGCTACATCTCTTCTAGAAAGTTCAGGTGCATGTCTGCAGACTTTGTACTGTTCACTATGAGCAAAAGTTGATATGTCTATCAGAGGCTCAATTAATTCCTTTTAACATCACTTTACCTATTTCAAGGAATTTGTTTTAAGCACCCTTGTCTTGAATTCCATGTTCTCTCATTTCCACCAGGATACTTGCAAAACGAACACTAGCTCCAGCCACCCAAGGTAGCAAGAGAGAGCCCTCCAGAAAGCTTTACTTTGCCAGGAACTTGCTGCTTGTTGTATTTAGGGCAGGTGCCACCACACAGATTGATTGCACATACCAACCCTGATTCACCTGCTCCTTTACAAGCCTCAGGTGGTAATAAGCCTTGTGCTTTAAATGAACAGCAATTCTTCCAGATTTGTATTTTGAATTAGAGTGGTGCTAACTAGCTGTAAGCAAAGGGAAAGTGTAAGCTTGCTGCAGTAGCAGCACCATCTCTGAGGATCCCAACAAGCTGAACACAATCTGGTCCCTATTTCCATTTTCTCCATGTCTTATTCTTCACTACCCATACATCTCTGTGCCAAGGCAATGCTCTGTGGGTATCCCAGAGACATGTCAGCACAACATTGATGCTCCCTGACTCTTCCAGGCATACTGGTGGAGGGAAAAAGCCCATTTCCAGTATGTGCTTCCTCTATGTTTTCATAATACTGGGACCTCAAAGGTATCAGATCAGACTCTGGTCATACCAGCTGTATGTCAATACACCTGCACAGACTTTCACATAAAGCATCAACCTCATGCTTTGTATTATTATGGAGGAGACAGGAATCAATGCTGCATTAGTATTAATCTGACAGTTCTTCCTATTCACTATTTAAGAAATTTAGTTCTAATGACTTCAGGATCTGATTTTCCTGCAGTTAGTCAGCCCTAGCTGTAGAATAGCCATAATTCTCCCTTTTATCTCCCTTTGTGAAAATGGTCAAACTTTATTATGCACACCCTTGAACGTTCATGTGAAGGATTTTCGGGGAACTCACTGTAATGGTCTAGACAGGCACGGGATCTGCATCTCCCTCCAAAACTCAGCAGCTACTGTTAGGAGTGGCTAGGGGTTGTCCATCTGTCATTAAAGTGTTAATTCAGCACATGTCATTAGCACAGAAAATATTCACTGTTTCCCATTTTGGAGGAGATAGGACTCTGCCGTCCTTTTAATAGAACTCTGCTGGAAATCAAACACAATTTTTATTCAGGGGAATGATTACTGTGTCTTGTTTAATTCTTGCCTAACAAATGTCAGCACTAATGTATTACAGATTATTCAGTCAATTTGATGGTTCCAGGTGAAAGAAAGGAACACAAATCTCTTCTTTTAGTGTAAAAAGGGTCAGCTGGATGACTTCCACTGCAGGAGCCGAGATGAGGCTTGACATGAATCAATCAAGCAGGCTCAATTTTACAGTTATAGTGCCTAATGCCTAAACATGAGCGTATGGGTGGAAATTAGCACCCGATTATGAGCATACATGATCTTCCCTTGGAAGACAATAATATTGGCATTAAGCTTCTCAAGAGGGAAGATGCTGCTGGTTTTTAATATGTCTTAAATTATGTCAGGAAAAACACTGGAACATCACACAAAAGCCACAGTCAGTGTATATTGCTATCTCATAGAGCTGGAGATCTTTACAACAATATTGACACAGGAGCAGGCAAGCAAATGTCAGCCAATATAACATATGAAATACTTAACGTAACCAATTTTCAGCTGTCAATCAGCAGGGAATAATGACTGATGCAAGGAATCAATACACCACAATTGAATTCCAGCTCACAAACTTGTTTCGTTCTGCGCTATAAAAGACTGTCAAATGTCACACCCCAAGAGATGCAACAGGATTCCAAAGATTTATTTATTTCAAGCTCTGAAGTCTATTAGCAATAGGGCTCCTTCTGCTATTGGAAAAAGAGCCTCGATGACATTAAATTTTCAGAAATGACAACTCATTGCGTCTGGAACCAATTAATTATACCATTCTATATCATATTTCAGCACTCCTCTGTCATTTTAGTAAGTAATTGCTCATAATGATATTTAAACAAATTATTATGGCTTTCAAGCAGTAAATATTTGATTGTTTTCTATAGTGCATTGACTATTCTTAAAGAAGTTGCTTCCTACTATGATAAAAATAATGAGAAAAGATTACTACAGAAATGTACAGAGCTGCATTTTGCCCTGCGTATTATCCTTTACTGTTGTTTCTTGTTTGTTTGATTTTAATAAAGGCGATGAAAAAAAAATATTCATTTTCATACTCAGTGCTATAGTTGAATGAAAGGCAAGAGATATTACAAGGAAAGAATAACAAGACGGAAAGGTGAGGCCTGCAAGAGTCACAGTTTCCTAACAGTGTGTATTGCCCACATAAATATGAAACAATAATGAAGCCCAGCCACGGTTTATAAAGTATTCAAAACTTAAAAAACTCATAGAAATCTAGAATTGAGTTGGATGGGACCCTTAAAGGTCATCTAGTCCAACTCCCCTCCAAAAAACTTATTTCCATAGCATAATATCTTTTTGGTAACAGATAACCCATTCACTGCTTCATTCTTGATTCTATTACACCTTTCCATTTCATCCTTCCTGCAATCCTGTCTTATGAGAGGAAATTCTGATGGCAGTGAATTCACCCTCCCTGGTTGGTCCCACTGAAGCTAGCAAGGCTCTGTGCAGGACTGGGCACCAGTCAGCAGCTGGGTGGTGGAATCTGGCTGACAGTAATTATAAGACCATTAAAATTAGCATATTTTCTTTACCTGAGGCTGAGAGTTAATTAAAATCTGCTAGTAGAATGTATACAGAAGATAAACACTGCCATACTTTCTTTTCAATACATGGATATATAGTAATTCATTTAAGACAGAGAAGCTTGTGCTGTTGAATGTGCTTATTAAAAACAGCAAGGAAGGTCAGGGGCAGTGCTTGCTATACCCTTCATTTGTTCTTCACTGAAAATGATATAACTGAACTGTAAAAGTTGAGATTGAAAAGCCGCTAGCGTGTTGTCTAATTTCAGCCACAGAAGCTGCTGTGCACTCTGTGACTTTATGAGGGAATAAGATTACAGGTCACAAGAGCTTCTTTATTTCCCACCTGTAGCTTCTAACAACATTTTATTAAGGATTTTCCCATCTTCTCTCTCTGACCTACAGGGGACAAAATTCTAACAGCTGTTACAGAGCCCGTACTGAAGCAGCATTAACACAGATTAACAGTTCTGGAAAGTAATGTCGTTTTATCAGGACTATATTTATGACTGCTAACTAATATTTTTACAACACCTGTAAGATAAACAAAGCATATCATTATATAAACAGGAAAAATGGTACTTAATGCAGTTAAACACCTAAAGCATTATGCTGGTTTTGTCTAAAATCACACAAAGATGCTCTTCGAAGGTTTAGTACTCATTTATAGAACAAACACTTGGGTAGCATGTATTCTCATATATACATTGCTGTTGTCTGTATCGAATATGGAGGTTATTGTTCTCTAATTTATCAAGTAGAATCTAAGGGCATTATTAATATCCATGTAGAGGTAGAGCTTCTGCCAAAGGTTACATCAAAGTAATACATGCCTAGTGCTCAGCCTTTCCATACCATCCCAGTTTTGTTTATTTAAGGATTACAAGGTTAGGACTTCACAAGCTGATTATCAAAACAATAATCTTTGTTATCCAGATTTCTCCTTATTCAAAATTTTTTATTCACACAAGTATACCAGAGAAATGGAGAAAGAAAAGGAGGAAAAGCAGATAGAGAATGAAAGTGAAAAAAAAAACAAAAACAACACAAAACCAACTATCTGTACTATAAGGTAATAAATTTCTGTAACAATTGCCCACAAACTATTCTATAGGAACCTGCCTTCCCATCTCCCCAGATGCAGAAAAGAGATGTCAATTTTACCTACAGTGAAGCTTTTTCAGCAAGTTCACTATGTGCATTCATGGTGGAAAATCCAAACATCTTTCTAAAAGTTTAAACTGGTCACTTACAAGGCTGGGAGAGATTCTCTTTTGTCATCCTCCTCCTAAGGACAGCTGTTAGGCTAATCAAGTTGTATCATTACTGTGCTAGAGAGCAGAAAACTCAGAACAGTGACATACAGAATAACATCAGGAAGAAAACCAAGATGATACATTCACTTTGCTATGTCCAACTGGCTTATTTACCCTCCCCAGAGAGCCATGTTAGCTGACAGGAAAATTAAATGTTAGTTGTGATACTATTGAGCCTGCTAAACTGCTGGGAGGGAAGGTAGATGGACAGTGCCTGGACAAATAGGGTTGCAGGGCTGCTGCATGGTATATCGAGAGTTTTTAGGATGGCACTGAGTTCAGATTTTTGGGTCTTTTTTGGTTCGTAAATAGGGCAGTCAAATTCCAGAAAGTTTGTCACCTAATGTAGCGAGGCATTTCAAAACCCTTAAATAAATGCCATATGATAGGAGGTGCTCAGTACTTCTGATAGTCTGATAGTGTGTAATTGAGCAGGGTCTTTCAGCAGTCTGAGAGACACAGACAGATGTGACCAATAAGAAAACCACAATAAAATAAAACTATTACACATTACCTTAAAATGTGTGCTAAGAAGCAGTTTGTCCTTAGACACCACTTCAGCTCATTGCTCTCTACACTGGTTCGGGGCAGAATTAAATTAATTTTTGAAAAGATATATTTCTCAACGGGAGCAGTTGGATGCTGGCAGGCATAGCAGCCAGTTGTGCTCACTGCTTTGGATGGGCTGCGCACATCTGTCAGCCGTCAGACTACTGCTTATGGGCTGTCTGGGCTGGATGCGCCTTTTACTTACAGTTGCTCAGTCCATCACCTGTATTTTTGATCTTTAATCCCCCTGAAAATAAATTCAGGACTGAATTCTGCATTACAGGATATTGGCAGAAGCAGAAAGCGCTATATTTTGTTGTATACTCATCCTGGCTTTCATCCCAAATTCCCATCATTATTTCAAACCTTTTATCTGTTTAAATAAAGGCCCCTGATTTCTGCTGTAGAGTGGAAATAGGATTCCTTTGACATGACTATTGGGAACTTTTCTGGCATTTTCCTGCAGATCTTTCTGGAAGCACTATATAATTGACTACAGCCTTTTCTCATCTGTCATCTCCAAGGATTGGCATCACCAGAAAAGCTGCAGAAACATCCTTTCCCTGGTGATAGGTGGGAAGAGTATGAGGCATAACCAGGGAGGAGGAGGGAGGGAGCAGCTCTCCACCTTCAAAGAGAACTGACAAATGGCAAACCAGAATGGCATGTCCTTATAAAACTCAGGCTCGGGCTATGACTGCTGCAGAAAGCTCAGGCTCACCCTGTACAGTCCTGAAGCTGAAGGTATTTTTGGGAAACTGGGGTGACCCTTGGCCTTGCATGCATACCTTTTACTCAGCTCAGTTCATACTTCAGCACTTTCTTTTTGGAGTTCTGTCATCATCAGCATTGCTGCTATCATAATATTTTGATGGAATGTGCATTCCTTTTGCCACTAAATTTGGTCCTGCTGCTTTAGGTGTGATTTATAGGTACTGCATAAATGCACATTACTACACAATTATTCTGCTAATTAAGACCTGTTTTACCTTCCCTATTTCTAAACATGTCATATCTACCAGAAATCCTTGCCACCACACACGTCTTGTGCTCTGAAGTGCTTAAACCATTCTAAATATGTTAAAGAGGTAGAAAAATCTCTTGCAAAGCATAGGCAAACTGCTCCTGCTGCTGGATAATAATCTTCTGTTACATCTGTTGGTTGCGTCATAATGTTTTGTCTTAGCAAAGAATCTTAACAATAGCCAAGATGTTTGTCCAGACTTCTAGGCTTTAATAAATATCATAGATTTTGTGGGACAAATCAAATTGTTATTGCTATTCATTTCATATGGCATTAAGTATTGTTGGCTGTAAATGTGGAATGGAAAGGATGGGAGAAGTGTAAGAAATGATAGGACTTCAGTTTCTTAAGTGCTTTTAGTTAAGAAGACAATTGGTGCCCACTTTTCTAATAAAAGAATATTTATCTATGGTCAGAAGTTAAGGACTGCGGTAACACGTTCTCACATTAAAAAATCTTAAACAGCGACAAGTTAAGAGAGGTAAGCACATAGCACAGACTCTCATATTTGTAAACTAGCAATTATTTCTGTGGCTTTGGATCTGAGCTTGAAGATTACCTTGTCCTAATTTCATGTTCTTTAGACAAAGATACCTCCCAACAAAGTGACTGCATAAACAGCATCAAGCCAGAAGGCTATCCTGTAATGAGTTAGCAATTCTTCTATGCATTTTCAGTATAGATTGATGTTTTAAAGTACTTTTAAAAACCAAAAACAAACAAACAGGGATTCACAGGCTGGTATGTGCAAACGAGGAACATTTTCCCAGGAACTGCTGAAGGGCTCACATATGTGATTTTCAATGTGGTTTAATCTCACGTCAGAGGTTTCTATTAGTTGAAAGAAAACTGTAAAGTAGTTAAAAGTAAAAATTTCCTGCAAATTACATTTCTGTAGTTTTTTTGTAAAAAAAAAAAAACAAGCACACAATAGTAGTGTCAGTGAAACTACTATAGAAATGCATCATCAATGACAAATAAACATCACTTAGGAGCAAAGTATAATCATCTTATAAAAATCAATTTGTGCAGCCAATCCTTCACCAGAACCTTCAGATGTTATAGTCATGAACAACTTGTAAATCCAGTCATTCATTGTAAACATTCATAAGATAATCCCAATGGCCTTCCTGTTTTGCTTCAGCACTTTTGGTATAGGATTTTACATCCTTAAATGTTCACTAGCTTGGTTAAAAAGGCTCAGCAGTTTTATGTGTGCTACCCAGTAAAACCATCATAATCTATAATACTGTGTGGAAACCATTTCACTCTTCTGATTGACTATAGCTGCTAATACAGTGTATAGCAAATAATATCTCCTTTATATGAACTGAATTAATAAGGGGGAGAATTCCCTTAGTTACATCCCCTTTGTGGAATGAGTTGGTTTTTTTTTTGTTTCTGTTTTGTTGTTGTTGTTTTGTTTTTTGGCACTATGTGAAAACACATGGAGTACTTTCATACACGCTCACCCTTTAATTATTATAATAGAAAATGAATACTTAAGCTCCTATGGACAAAGGGACATTTATACAATGTATTGAACTGTGTGCAAACCCAGCACATTGTACATTCATACCCATGCCAAGAAGATGACACTCATTCCACCTACTTTGTTTTAGCAACTTATGCACTTATGTTGAGAGTTAATTCCTGGCTTCACTTGTGGTCTTAAACTACTTGTGAAAATCACTTGAGGAGCTCAAGTGAAATATTAGCTTTTTCCAATGGGCATATAAGATGCATATGTGGCTTTAAAAAAATCATAATTTATGTTCCTTCCTGCTCACTTGTCTTAGTAGTATGTGTCAAAACTGTATATATTGATAACTGGCGTTTTTAATACTGTTGCTTTTTTGGTAACATGTATGTATTCATACCATGAGATTTAAACACTGGAGCTGGAGTTCTACAGTGGTTGACTGCCTCCAGCTACTTGGTGCTGGGAGGTGGGACCTCAGGACTAAAGAAACTAAAACAAAGAGAAGTGTCCTTGCCAGACCTGCCTACTCCCAACAATTCATCCCAGCTCTCCTTTGGCCAGCACATGCCAGTGAAGATCATTTGTCTTTCATTGCCTTATTTAGTGACTGAGAAAACAAAGCCAAGACAAAGGCAGTAGAAGCATACCATCAACTTATTTCATCTTGTTGTGAGAATAATTCTTTTTTTGGCTGAGCAGAAGGATTCTGCAATCTGTAAAGCTCCACATGCATGAATTCTAACCACTTATGTTCCCCAAGCCATCCTCCAGTAATAAAGTAAATAAGGCATTTGATGTTTTGTCCAACAGCATATTTTTTACAACAGCACATGCCCTTCTTCACAAAGCCAAAAACACATGCACTTACTCCATTTTACAGACCCAATGAACAGGTGGATTCCACTAAATGATGTCAAGAGCTGAAGATCACTTCCCATCGTGTCAGTGTCAAATACTGGATTCACCTAAGTAGGTGACCTCTATAGAGAATCAGAACTCACTTGATACAATGAAACAAGTTGTTTCCAACAGTGCTTGGTTTGACACACAGTGCTGCATCCAGGTCTGTGTTGGGATCATGGTACGTTTCCGGGATAGAACAGGCATCTCTCTTGCCAAAGCTTCTGAAAGAAAACCTGAGAAAAAAATATTAAATGATATTGAGTAATGAGTTTATTTCACCGGGAATAGTTACTATTGTCCTCCCTAAGTCTTATCTTATTACTGACAGGGAAAGCAAAATAAAACAAAACATGACAATGATGGAGTTTCATTTTTATTTTGGCATTAAGTGGGAAAAAGGACCCTGAAAGCTTGAGAAATTACACTGTATGTGATTCAGATGAAAAGAGGGATTCTTCAAGGTTTGGTTGAAACTTCAATCTTAGAAAGCAGCTTTGATGATCCCATTTTTGTGATTGCACAATGGGAAAAAAAAAAAAAATGCAAAAATGTTCTTCAGCTATTATCATCCTCTTCTCCCTGACTTCCCATATCACCTTAATTCCCCACTGGCAAAAATTAGTTGAAAGAAAGCATTAAAGAAGGTTGACAAATTATCATACATATAAAAGTTCCTTTTCTTTTGTCTGGTATCAAACGATCATTTTTATGTGTTGGCTCTGGTGCAGTTTTGGACCTCCAGACTGTATAATGAGGCTACATAAGTCTATAGGATTAGGCTTTCAACTGAATAGACAATTCCAGTGTTTTCCCTCCTTAAAATAAATACACAAAATAAAAAAAGAAAAAATACCACAATACCTTTGTGTCTTTTCTACTTGGTTTCAGAAACATACAGGATATACAATCATTAACATCCAGAAAAGCTTTCAAGCCACTGCCTTAAATTTTCACTAGTGATTCATTTAAAGGGGTATTCTGTTCACTGAAAGATTTAATTGTACCTTTCTCTTATGTCTGCTTTTAGATTTGTTTATATTCAATAGAAACTACTCTTTAATAATTAACTAGTCTCTATCCATTAAAAAAGGAACCACAATTTTCATTGCATTTCACAACAGTTATTAATCAGGAAAATATATATATAAATCCTTCGCTGAGAACTGGCATTGGTCAGGTATCTATTTATCCAACTTAAGAACAGAATAGATTTTAATTCCTTAATTATGAAATAATTCATCTCAAAGCTATGAAAAATGCTTTTCTTGGATTAAATATTGTATTTGTTTTCAGCTTATCATTTAGAGTCTAAGCCTCAGAACCCTGTCAGATTTCTGTTACCTAATAAGGGTCATTTCCATATTTGTTCATATACAATGCATTGACTCATAGACACTAAATAAATGCTTTTTATTTCCTTTTTGGCTCAAGATTTTCAGGCAATTTTGCCTTCCCATTTTTATTCCATTTCCATTGGATGCTAAACATCCAAAGGTAGAGTTTCAGCAGTCTTTTTCAAAAGGCTGTCTTTAAAAACATGTACAAACTTGACACCAACTGTGGTACATCATCTCTACGAGAACCTGCTCCAGTTCTGTCTCCAAGTTGTTCACACGGTACTCAGTGAGTGGCAAACACTCCTGGGAGGCAAAGATTGCTGAAAGCCACACTCTTGTCAGCAGGGAGAAAAAGTGCCAAGACCTAGCTTGGCAAAGCTCCTTTAAAAGCATGATGATTTGCTTCTAAAGCACTTTATTGAGCTTTAAACTTTGATAGCGTTCAAAGTTGAGTACATATCAGTGCTTTATAGGTATGTTAACATTTTTATGTGTGCAAACATTTATACTGAGAGACAGAGAAAAACACAGGATACTGTTATAAGAGAGAACACACACAAGCATGTGTGGTAGTCTGGCTTTGTATCTATGAGATTTTCAATTTATTTATATAGAATAAAATCAAGTTTTCTACATCAATTCTTGCAATGAGAAAAAAAAAGAAAAACAGCAAAAACACTCACAAAAAAAATAGATTTTAAAAATAAAAAGGAAAAAAAAGGTGAATACACAAATATTCAGCTGCAAAGTGTGACAAATCAGAAAAACAAAGCTTCATACCCTTTTTAGTCAACGTAACAGACAGTTATTTTGGCAATTTGTACTAATTACATGCAAAAAGGGCTCATCATAAAAAGCACACAAAAATACCCAAATGGCAAATCTTCTGAATTCCCTTGAATCATTAGAGGCTTCTCCTAACATGCTGTATTTGTCGTTGTTTGACATTAAAAGAATGCATGTGGGTAACAAGGGGCATGAGAACACTCTTCCCTGTGGAAAAGGAAGTGTAATGCAGTATAAAACTAATGGCCACGTTACCTGAAACAGTCATTTCACGGTTTTTTCTTCATCTCTGTTGGAATTATGTGGCATTTACGTACACCAGGAGCATATCTGCCCCCACTGTTTCCAGAAATAATTGTCTTAATAACAAGGCATTTCTGTTTTAACCCGTTTTCCTTCTACAGCTGTCTCCCCAAAGCTGCAGAGATAATATTATCAGCCAATGTGTCATGACTGGTTTTTAATTTGCACAAATGTACGGGCGGGTAACAGACAGGCTGCCAGAAAGGCTGGGTGTCCAATCCCATCAAAAGTGTGAAAGCACTTAGATTTAAAACAGGGAAATACAAACAATCACACACCAGCACATAAGTAGGAGACACTCAAAATTTGGATGGCACAAAGAGCAGCCCAATGCCAAGGTCACATCCAGGGAGGTGGATGAACCAGTGACTCTGTTTTTATGTAAATGTACTTACATGTTCACACGGCACCAGTGCTGAATTTCAGATTTATTTCTTTTTCAATTCCAGAGTTGCAGCACGTGGAAGTTGTCTGACAGAGTGGTATCTATACATCCTATTCACACCATAGGGGAAGTTCCTGTGGATGGAATTTATAATTTTGCTCTTAAATCAATGTGTCTGAACAGCAAACCCCATCCAGATTATATTAGAAGGCATATATTTCAATATACATCATTGTAAAGTATTTTGTATTTCTTTTCATTTTAACCTTGAAGCATTCCTACCCTTAAAAGCACTTTCTATAAAGGCCTTCGTTGGCATATTCTTCTTAAATAAGGGAATGCTTCAAGCATAGCATAATAAAACCTGATTAAAAAGTTAAAATAATACATTAAACCTTACATACATTCTAGGCTTTTGTCCTTCACAAGTAACAAAACCTGAGTTATAAATGCAGATGAAAAGTGAAGAAATGGTTAGCTAATCAAAGATGATGAAGTGCGTACATAGCATTACCTAACCTGAACAATGTTTTTACAGTGCTTATTCTGTTCACCACTTCATCTTGTCTTGGTTTTTGAAGTTTATTTTGAAGAAAGTTTATTTACTCCATTGTCTTTGGAGTGAATAATTTCTATAGGGGCAAGCAGTTAACGAAAAGCATTTTCATTTTACCTGCTTTGGAATATACTTTTACAGGAGTATATAACAGGCTTTCATGCAAGCACTAAACCTGAGCATTTGATATCTGATTTAGTGCTTGGAAGCACAGAGGAAAGACAGGACCAAGATCCACTGTTTTCCAGAAATCCGTAGAGTCAGAGAATAGTGATGGAGCTCAGGGAGGAAATGCTGTAGCCTGTGCCCTTCCTGAGATTTGTAACTCCACATCACCCTGGAAAAGGGAAGGAGAGCCCAACTCTATGCCTTTGCTGTTACATTAAGTGATAAATAAAACCTGTAAAATAAGTTTAGCCAATTATTTCCCAGCAAGCAGATTATAGCTTGAATAAAAGAGAAACTGTGTGCCAAAATTCCAGAACAGGGGGAAAAGGGAGGAAAAAACAAAACAAACAAAAGTTGTTTGAGTGTTCAAAAAAGTACTTGGTATGAGAAATAACTGTCCTTTTTCAGACCCATTTTAGTAACTTGGCACTCAGTTTCTAGTGCAGACTCTATGGGAAATATTCCCAGCATAAAGCAGAAAGATGAAAAAACATAGTTTGTGGATTTCATGTAATTACTTTTTTTTCTTTTTTTTTTCTTTTTTTTTTTTTGCCTTCACAGTACTTTTTGATTTTCCTCTTTTGAGTCATTTCATGGTAGCATTTCATTGGACACAGAACACTTGTTTTTTCTTATTCTGCCTCACTTTTTGGAAACCATTCCTCTCCTTTCTTTTGCCTTCATATTGTGTTATTTCTGACCTCTCGCTCATCTTTTATTACTCTCTGGTTCCTAGCTCTATTATTCAAGCTGATATTGCAGCTGTGATTCCTATTTTTTTCTTTGCCCTTTTTGGCTTTGCCAGGCATTTCATTAGCAGACTCATGGGGAGCTTTTATACTGTCTATCTGCCATAACAGAGTTCAATGGGATTTACTAAAACTGATTTCTTGGCTCTATCTGCTTCCAGTTATGATTAGCAATCTTTTTCCACTGAAGTGCATTGAGCAGATCAGGTTCAGACCTGCTGAAAGCATGCACGAGCACAGCGAGGCACAGAAGCCATCTGTGGAGGTCCAGCTCCTCAGACCATATCTCAGCTTTATCCTCAGCATGGCTGTGAAAATCTCTCCCCCCAAAACAGCATTTTCAGTCTACGCATAGCTCCCAAAAGCCATAATTACAGGAGCAAACTCATGTCTCCTAGAGAATAACTGGGGATATCAGAGCTCAGATGTTACAATCAAACAGCGGAGGGCCACAGTCAGCTGAAATAACTCTTGGGCTGGTTTTTATTTAGAGTTTCTCAGGTCAGCGTGTTTTTCCACAGGAGATCTAAACTCAGAGGCTTCTGTGGAAAGAAAGGCTCAGTGACAAAGGTATTGGTTCATCCATCCCTTTTTGCCCTGTGTCACAGAGTTTCCTACTTCAGTCCTCCTCCCTAGCAGTTCCCCTGCTTCCATGTACCTCCGTAACTTTCCTTTTGCCATTTTTTCTCCCTTCCTTCTTCCACCCTCTTTGTTGCCTTTTAAGCTTACTGAAAATAATGAACTCCTGTGGCCTTCAACCTCTCTAATGTCTCTGCTTATTTCTGTAAGTTAGTTTTGGCTGTTAGGTTATATTATAATGTTCCAGCACAGATATTCTTTTTGTGATGACAGTAAATAAGATACACACAGACTTTTCTGTTTATTTTTTCAGCTGTTCATTTATAGTAAATTTTAATAAAAACTGTGAAACAATTTTGTTCTGTGGGGGAGGCTTGACACAAAAGGAGAACAATAATGTGCCAAAAATGCGTTGTTATGATCTTTCAGATGGGTACTGTCACTAGGAGGGGTCTGCACTTCAGTCAGTATGAACATGATAAAGTATGAGCAGTACAGCTGCAAACTCCCTTCGGATAATGCTGCAAAACATATGGAAAATGTTTCCTGACTTATGAAAAATAATATTGGGGCAGAATTTAGTGAAGGGATTGGGTCAAAAGGCTGCATAAAACGTTAGCACAAACCTTAAGTGCAATCTTGTAGCCATAAATTCCCTACTAATGAAATGTATATGCAATTCTTACAGCCCCTCTGTGTTTGAAAAATCTATAGTGTTAATAAAGTGACATAGTTAGAAATCTATACCGGACCTTATTTATTCATTATTTATTTTAAGAGATGTCTCTGCATCTAAACATTCCCTTTGGGAAAGTTTGGACTGTGATTTAGGTTCAAATTCATACTTTTTCTGGCTGGGGTCCATTCCTATTGCTGCTTAGTTTACATGCCAGCATGCCACCTTGTTTCTCCTTGCACGAGGCTGGGGACCAGGTCAGCATCAGCCCTGAACCAAAGGTGGCCAGGAGGGCTCCCAGCTGGCCCCACCAGTGCTCAGGCTGTTGGATTCCAGCTCAAGTCAAAAAGTCATTAGCAGGAGCCAGCAGCAGGGGCTGAGCCCACCCTCAGTAAGCCTGGCTGATTCAACACAACTCCTACATGGTCACAGCAGTCCCCATGCATGCTATTGCTGACAGAACCCCAATCCTACAGCACCAGCAACATGGCCAACAAACAAATCAGCATGGGGCATGGCAGAAAATGCCACCTGAGCCAAAAAACCCATTTCAGGCCTCTAAAGGACTCACCCTTTTTAATGATTGAGTGTTTCTTACGTGGGGTAACAGCCATGAGGAGCAAGATGTAGACGCTGGTCTCTACTCTAAATTGACTCTGTCACCTTTCTGTGGTTTTTACTTGTTTTATAACTGGTCACTTGATCCTACCAAAAATAAACTAGCATGATCAATGGAATAGGTATTGCATGGGAGCAATGAATATCCACAATTAAGGGTTTTCAGGCTTAGGTCCTAAATAACCATAATTGCCACTCAATTATCCATAGAGTTAGAGAACAGAGAAAGGTGAAGAAAGAAGTTGTTACCGAGAAGTTATGATAAAAAAGCTGTCTTTACAGAGGAACAGCAATATTCACTTTTTCAGATAGCAATCATTACATTCCAATAATTGAATTTAAACAACAAAACATTGTAGAACACTTTGAAAAAAAAAACAACAAACAAGAAATATTTTTCATCCAAAATTTGCATTGCAAAATCATTCATCAAAATGGGTGGTTTTTGCCCAAATTCTGGACCTGAATTGGCTCCTCCAAAGAGAGCTGAAACAAACAAACTTCGCTCAGGTTTGCCCTCCATTAGTAGCAGAAAGGCGTCAGGAACAACATATAACAGGAAGGCTAAGTTTTTGTGTTTTACTTGTGGCAGGATATTGTTGGCTCCTGATTTGTAGTTGTGCAGGGACAAGATAATGTGGGATCATAAAATCACAGAATGGCTTAGTTTGGAAGGGACCTTAAAGACCATCTAGTTGCAACCTCAAAGGTAAAAGGAAGGGAAAAGGAAAGAAAAAACGCATCTTGAAGGAGTACTAATCCAACATTTTTTACAGAAGTTGAGTTAGTGTGCCAAGGATACACTCAGAATAATTCCTTTCTAGTAGCAGAAACAAAGACAACAAAAGGGTAGATTTAGTAATATTTTCATTAATATTTGCACAATCCTTGCAGATAAAAACACGGCAGCAAAACCATCAGAAAATCACGTAGCTCTTGCAAGTGACTTTGGTGACATAAGCAAACCCTGTGACACATTAAGGGCTATAAACCATCACAAGCAGGAAGTCCCTTAAAGTATCAGCTGGTGTTGAAACGGAGCAGTGTGTTTGTACGGAATATAGTCACTTTCATCCATCCAGCAGCTGTCTGCTGGTTTTCAACACTGACAGTGCATGTGCTGGATACAATGACAGCCTGCTCTGTGATACCTGTGCTCCAGAATATTTGGAGAAGGACCAGCTGCTCTCTACAGTACTCAAGTCCTTTGGAGTCAGCTCACTTCTGTTACAAATCCCACTCTCTCTGGAAGTTATTTGATCTGATTAGCACACAGGTGCAAGGAGGCCATGACAGCAATACTTTAGCCATTACTGGGAACATTTAGGAAAATCTTTCAGAAGAAACCAGGTACGTAAGGACACTAAGAGAAAGAGGAGAGTGCTTTTGTTACAGCAGGGAAACAAGTAGAGAAGACAAACTATCATTTAAATGAGGGTTTATGAACACTTTATAGGTAAATATATTTAATGAAAAAATATTGAAATTCTGTGTAATATTGCCATAAATATTATAAACATACTATAATAATAAATAAAATAAATAAGTAAATAAATAATAATAATGAATAAGTAAATAAATAAATATAGCATTGTGTCTTTATTCCAGTTCTTATGGTTCTCCTAGAATCATGATTCCTAGGAGAATCACAGGAGACATAAACCATAGAATTATCCAAATATAAGGTAAAGAAATAAAGAGATGACCATCTCCATCATCCAAAAAGCCAATGTAAGAACAGTATCTGTCTATTCACTAATAGATTTCTGCATACTACTGTGCAGACTTGGTCAAGGCATATGTGAGGCAGTGGATGTGCCATGATGATGACATGTTCTGTGCAAGAACTGTGGAGCCTCTGCTGGCGGAAAGGAGAGGGCCTGTAACACATTGCTTCACATTTCCTCCCCCTAATTTTTTTCCAGTAATTTATTTCCCCAGGCAGTGATTTCATTACTAACATGGAATATATTAATTAGCTCCTTATGGTCTGGAGTTCAATTAAGAAAATGAAGAAAATCAGAGGCAGCAGCTGCTAGAAGTCAAGATTCTTTTTCTTAATACAAAAAGAGCAGCCTGGACCCATAGCACCGTCTCCTACAGTTACAGCACACTTGGAGAGCACCAGAGTTCAAAAGCATTCTGGAAGGTCCTGATGTTAGGGTGAGGATATTTGAGTCCTTGACTCCAGTCCTTATCCTTTTACAGGACCAAGGATTTCAAATATAAGCTTCAAATAACAAGTAAAAATAGCAACTAAAAGCATTCTTTAGGTATTTCATGTTGTCCTTGTTCTTTGTCTGTTACACACCTGCCATGGAAAATGTAGGATATGAAAAGTGCAGCAAGTTTTGACAAATGATTTCTTGTTTAATTAGAGGTATGTATGGTTGACATACAATACAAGATGGAAACCAACAGATTGCTCATGGGACATCCTCAGTGCCTATAATGGGCTTGAGTTCATAGTCCTGTTTTCCAGGTTCTTGTCTGATAATTCTCAGCTAATGCTATCAGAAAAATAGCTAAATTTCAGACACAGATACATGCTCCTCTTTCACAAAGACACAACTATCCTCACTGAATTGCAACACAAATCTTTTTTGTTCCAAAGAGCCAGCAGCTTCAGACAAAATTCATTTTTAAAGCTGCATAGCAGATGCTAGATGAATTTCCTTTCCACAGAAAAATGTCATTATATTTGACATGCATTTTATATCTGCATTTAAAGAACAGAATCCAGCCCCACTCTTTTTGTGTACATATACATTATACATATATATATATATATATATTACAAATATATTTATATATATAAAATGATTTTCTGGTCCATACACTCCTCAAAAAGTAATATGGGGAGGGATGCTGGTCTCTTAGCGCTTCTGCATTATGATCTACTGACCCTGAAAATAGGGTCAGAAGGAGGTCTCACTGCTAACTGGAAAACTAATCAATATAATTCTACCAAAGGTCTGGTACACACCAAGTAATATAGTCCCCTCCCCCACAGTGAAAGTGTGCCTCATTGTAGGGAATATAAACATTGTGTTTTGATACTCAAAAAAAGAAAAAATATCAACCAAACAAAAATCTCTATGCATTATGTGGCTGGGGAAATCACCACGCCATATCATGGATTTCAGATTTTAATTCTGAGCAAGCAGTTTGACTGGTTATCTTTTACAGCTTGGGCTTTCATTCTTCAGTAAGAAATTGTGCCTTTTTTTTTTTTTTTTTTTTTTTTTTTTCCTACAGTTAAAATCAACAACCAATGATGGAAAAATTATTTTCTTCCTCTTTTCCCCTCTCCCTCCCTTTCTCCCCTCTGCCTCCCCAATATTACAGTTACACAATGAGAAAAATAAGATGGTTGGATGCTATACTAAGCATCTTACTCACACTGATTGCAAGTAGCCCGGTGCTGCCTGGAGGAATGCCATCATAAACCAGTGCTGCATTTGATTCTGATCAGGTACTTTTACTGAGAAAGAGAGCAAGACAAAGGGTAAAAGGTCACTGGTGACTAATTTTCTGAAAACCAGCAGCTTGTGTAAGTAATAGAACATTTATTGTATTTCTCTGTCATCCCAGCAATGAGCTAGAAAATCCATAAGAATTCCCAGCACTAGCCTTTATTAAAGTATAGCCCTGGATTAGTTTAATGTCCAATTTAAAGTCACTGCCTGCACCTACTTTGCTTACTTTTCTGAAAGAGAGCCATTTTCCCCTAGTTACTTCCCAATTTAAGTTGCCTAGTATATCTCCTCCCTTAATATAAAGTAGGGTTCATTTCAAACATATACATATGCATAATACATATACATAAATGCTGAGACAAGAGCACTTGAGTTCTGCATTCCTACATTAGAGAGCTGATGTATTCAAGCATAACGAGAGCTGGGCAAACACTGCAAAATCCAACAGCTCTTAAGAAAGCAGTAGTGCAAGAGTCACAAACTCCCTTTGCAATGTTTGCTTCATTTCCTCTTGCTGTAAGCATTTATGTGCCCTCAAAATATTATTTCTTTGAATTCATAGCACTGGGCTCAGTCGTGGACAAGGGAGAAAATATTAACCAAAGGAGTTCCTGAGGTCCACACTGAAGCCACAGATATAAGGCTTTGGAAAGAAGGAAAAAATGCCACTTGCCTAACAGGAAGACACCAAGTGCTTGTGATTATTATGTGCATTGTCTTTAATGATTTGAGTGGAGACCCCAACAGGCTTGGTAACACTGGAGATAGCAATCAGCGCTTTCAGTCAATACACTTGACAGCTATAAACACTGTTATTGGACCTTCAATGAGATCCCTGATACATGTTAACCCCACCAAATGTAATTACCCTGTAGACTAGACTAGAACAACCGAATATAAACACTGTTTTCTGTCAAGTGAGCTCTCCCTTCGAGAGGATTTCATTAGAGAAATTGTGTTTTGTTGGCTCATATTTCACTACATCCACATGCAGATTAGGTTTCTGGGGCAGTGCAGCTTTGAATCACCTGAATCATATGTACTCTCCAGCATATATTCACTCTTCTGAGCTGCTTGGCAAAAGAGAGGGCACTGAGTAAAGCTTCCACCATCCAAAATGCACTAAGAATTTGGAAATGTCTCTCTTTTCACTTGCCTGTAAAGCCATCTTTATGAGCAGTCAGAGTGCCAGTCTCTTCCTTGCACGTTGTCATTCTCTTTTCTCTGTGAATACCTTGGGTACCTTTTCTTCATGGGAGCAGGACAGATGCTCTCAGAGATAGAAGGTTTTCCATACCACTCGGTCTTCCACATCAGACATTTCCAGCCTCAGCTCTCTTTCCCTTGTCACATCTTCAAGTTTTTCAACCTGATGGGAATCATGAGAATGGTCACTACTGAAGGAAATGTTGAGTATAGGCAATATCTCAGTGCCGATGATCCTATGCTCTAGGGTGGATTTCAAAGGAAAGAACAGTTGCAGAAAGAGTGGAGGTAAAGTCATACATTTTCTGAAGTACATTTTCCAAAGTACTGAACAGCTCTAATTCATGTAAAAAAATGGAATATCTACTTAACACTTTTATAAATAAGGAGCTGCTTAGCAGTTTTTAGAAATTGACACCATTAATGCTAAATTATACAAGCTGCCTAAAAATAGGCCCCAATTAAACTAGTAAACTTGTGGCCAAGTTCTCTGTAGGTAGGATTTAGTAGTGCCTTTTGAATCTCTGCATGAAAACTTTACTGGTTTTCACCAGAGGAGATCCTGTCAGAGAACACACTGTAAAAAAGACAACTTGTTCTCCAAACACCAATAGAAATCTATCATTCATTTGTGACAAAACTCAAGAAAACTGAACTTGCCAACACAGTGACTTCAGAAAAGAGGAAATTCCTTTAAAAAAAAAAAAAATTATTCAGGTTTGTGCTTGATATTATATATGAATAATAAATGCAATTATTTTGCATTAAATTTTGAACCTGACTGTTCCCAAGCCAAAAGACAGAAAAGTACAGTAGTTACTTTCCCACCCTGCTCCTTCAAATCTCCCTTGTGCACAGCACTGCGATCCAAGGAGTGGGTAAGGCAGAGAATGTGTCCAGGTGCTAAATGGAAGTAAAATTTACTGAGACAGGAACCCCAAGAGAAATCACCATCAGTTGGTTACAATTATTGAGGTTCAAAACCCAAGTTAAAGGAAGTAAGATGGTAGATGGAACTGAGCAGGAGGCAACGATAAACCAATATGGATTTGAAAGGAGACAGAAACCTAAGTAGAAATGGGAGTTTTCAAGTACTGGATATAATCTGGGCCATATTAAGTGGAAGAAATAAATCAAGCAATAGCTTTGAGCACATGGTATAGAGCTGTGTTTTCCTTTGTAATTTGTGAAATGATAGCAATTTTTGACAGAGTTTTTAAGAATCAGTTGGACACAGACTGGAGACAAAGAGGTAAATCTGCAAAGCCACACCACTGACAATCTGGAAAATGTGACTGAAGTTACAACAACATAAGGCTTGAGTTCAAGCATTTTTAGGCTAGCACAGTGAGTCCAGAGATTACCAAAGTATTAAGTATGACAATTTCATTTAAATGTTAGCTACAAGAAAACAGTACATTTTCACAGAAAATTCATCAGGGAAAAATGACAAATAATGATAAAAATAATAAAAAGAGAGGAAAATACTGTAAACAAAAAAGATGATGTTTTAAACACGACAGAATTTGAATGGTATATGGAGTAGCAGTTAAGTATATGTGAAATCAGATTGAAAAAAAGAAAAAATCAATTACGGCTAACATGAGAACATGTGTAATACACCAAGTAAGTGTCATACACTGAGGTGGAAGACCATTGCTCTAGTCTTGGAGCCTATTCTTCATGTTTAGGTCTCTAGCCATTGAAAGCAACTCACAAGAGATAGGTCTTGTACAATAAAACTAAAATCCTAAACCTATTAAACAAAATTTCCAGAGATGACTTCTGATGGATGTGAAGAGAAAACAGGCACATTTTTCAAATCAACTGCTTTTTTTTTTTTAATTAGAAAAAGTAAAAACCTATTTTATTACGTAAAAAAACACCTTGAGATTAAATTTTTGGTCAAAACCTGTAGGAAGAACTGTCAATAATCCAAGAGCTGGAGTGTATGTATTGATGGGTTGGATGGTTGTAACCCTTATTTCTCTCTAGTGGAGATCAACTTCATATACACATTATTCGACCAGAAGAAAATGAACTGATCATGTAATCAGAATTTTTTCTACTTATCTAGAGTGGGACATAGGCAAAAAAAACTTGGTCCTAGATTCCATACAACCTATAGATCTCCAATGAGTGCTTTAGACATGAAATTACTGATTTTACTTAATTAACCTGCATATATTGAATTAACCTGCATATATTGAATTAACCTCCTGCACACATGCATTTGCTCTCTTAAATTCCTGCCATCATATTCGCAGTCATTTTTTTTCAAGTTCTCAGTTTTTTTTTTTCTAAGAAAAATATAAAAGTAGTCAGTTTGCTTCTCCAAAACATAAAAAGTTGTACATAAAAGTATAAACAGTACAAGACTAGCCATGAGTTAATAAGCATGGATTTTTTTCCCAAGTATTTTAGAAGCAAGAGGTCACCAAGAAGATCATGAGGCCCCTTATGGCTGATGACAAGACTAATTTGTTGACAGAAGATTTAGCATTACTTAAGAATTATATGAATTCTTTTTATCAAAGGGAAGAATGGCTGATAGATACCAGAAACAGATTTATTTCCCTAAGGAGGAAGAAGAAATACTGAAGGAAATCAATATCAGGTCAGAACAGGTGATTGAGAAATCTGAATGTTCTATTTGCAGGGGGTGGGGGGAAGGGAAGAAGTTTCCTATGGCATTTTTTTTCCCCTCAAAAAGACTACAGTTGTGGTCTTAGCATTCTTCAAATTTGAAAAATGTAAAATTAAGGCTAGAGAAATTCAGAAAGATGCAAAATAATTGGCTTACATCAGGATAATCTCCAGATAAATGATATTTCATAGTAATTTGTTAAGATAAACTCAAAGGGAGATCATATTTTTCACTTCTTTATTCACTTCCTCTTCATCCAAAGAAAACTAATCAGGGTGTGAAGGTGGGAAAACTTCATAACAAGAGAGTTGTTAATGATCTACCAAGAAACAGACAAGATTAACTCAGGAGGAAGCAGACACGGTCCTCTCTGGAGAGTAAGCTGGAGGTAGCAGGAGCCTTGTCCTCAGATTTGTTTTGTGTTTCTTGCTGTTTGTTTGTTTAGAAACCAAGATTCTACATCATTCTCTTATGTGTGTTCCTACTTGATTTATATCACCTCTCCTCCAACCTTCTCCCTCAAAATAATCGCAGGCTTTGAGTACACAGAAAAGAGAGGAGGGTGACATTACTGCAGGAAATAGAAAAGGAAAAAAATAAGTTCCTTCTTAAATAAACTTCTGAAGCAACTACTAAGAATAGGATTTGGTCCTATCAAAAACAGAACATGATTGATAGTGTCTGATTACAGCTTGACTGTTCTGCCTAAAACAGAATCAAACTCCAAACCACCATTTTACATGCTTCCACGTATTCCAAACACTTGATCACTTGATTTTTGTGCCTTTCCTAAGATAACTAACTTTCAGAGCTCAAGACCACTGAGATGTAAGAGGTGGCTATCAGGAACTGAGACCTTCACAAATAAACACCTGTTTTTGTCATGGATGACATGGAAGCTTTCCTTACAACTAATTTAGGAAATATCCATAGACTTTAGTGAAGAGGCAGCAGAAAAGCCTCTTTTGTAGGTGTTGCTTTTGCTACCTACACTGAGAGATCAGCTGGAGCATGATGTGGCTCTCATTCCTGCCCATTTGCCTGGTTTTCTTCCCATAGAAACAGGGAAGGGAAAAGCCACACTTCACTTCTGAGCCTTGTCCAAACAGGGAGCCGAAAACTGGTCAAGGGGCACATCTGGAACAGCATGGCCTTTGGAGGTCCCAGGGTACATCAAGACTGTGTCAGAGAGGAAATGTCAGTGCACATCGATCAGACAAAGTACAGTTTTATTTCCCCCCTACATGCTGCTTTGTAGATTTATAACTTCACAAACAATCCTAATAGAAACAGGAACTGCTTCCACACTGTCTTTCTCCTCAGCATGAATAAGACAACTGGAATCAAGCTAAGTTATCCAATACCAGCTGATGTTTCTTCCAGCATTTGAGGAAAACTGAAGAAGAAATACATGAGCTTCAAGTAGAACTATGACAATATACGGTCTCACTATAATGAGGTGTCTCAGAAAGACAGAGAGAATAAAATGAACTTCAATCATTTCAGATAAATTTGGCTGTACTGAGCAATGAGCCCTACCGTGAAATCAACTAAATGAGCTAAGGAGTAATAATTGTAGAAAATTATAGAAATAGTATTTTGCTGAGAGTAATATATAGATAAAGATTTTGTCATTTGGAATTTTCTGCAGAGACAATAGAAGAGATGAAGTGACTGTCAGTAGATCTAAACTGAGGTTGCAAAATACTGTGGGCATTTTCACTTTGAGCTCAAAAGAGTTCAAAGGCAGTGAGATACATCAAGCATACTGCATCAGGAACATCCCTGAGACAAAGGTTTGGGTGTTAAAAAGCATCTCTGCTTCTCTGGCTTCAGGGGAAATGTTCTCAGGACAGCCACTCTTCCTCTGCTACTCAAATGGCCTTTCATAGAATCATAAAATCATAGAATCACAAGGTTGGAAACAAACTTCAAGATCATCTAGTCCAACCATCCTCCCATTACCACTGCTACCACAAGCACTAACCCGTGTCTCGAAGCTCCTCATCCAGGCACCTCTTGAATGCTGCCGGGGATGGTGACTCTACCACCTCCCTGGGCAGCCATTCCAGTGTCTGGCCACTCTCTGAAAGAAAAAGTTCTTCCTCATGTCTAACCTAAACCTCCTCTGGTACAACTTGCGGCCATTTCCTTGAGTCCTGTTTGTTGCCTGTGAGAAGAGGCCAAACCCCTCCTCATCGCAACCTCCCTTCAGGAAGTTGTAGAGAGCAATGAGGATTCCTCTGAGCCTCCTCTTCTCCGGACTAAACAATCCCAGCTCCCTCAGCTACTCCTCATAAGACTTGTGCTCCAGACCCCTCACCAGTTTCGTTACCCTTCTCTGGACCGTCAGGCAGATCGACACTTCCAGCCAATTTGGTGTCATCTGCAAACTTACTGTGGGTACACTCAATCCCCTCATCTAGGTCATCAATAAAGATATTAAACAAGATGGGCCCCATTACTGACCCCTGGGGTTGAAGCGGGTCACCAGCTGGTCTTAACTCCATTCACCACTACATGGCATGGCTCTCTAGCCAGTCCCTTACCCAAAGAAGGGTATGCCTGTCCAGGCCACAGGCAGCCAGTTTCCCCAGAAGAATGCTGTGAGAGACCGTGTCAAAGGCTGTGCTGAAGTTCAGGTAGACTACATCAATAGCCTTTCCCTCGTCTACCAGGCTGGTCATCCAGTTGTAGAAGAAGATGAGGTTGGTCAATTACAACCTGCCTTTCATGAACCCATGCTGGCTGGGCCTGATCCCCTGGATGCCATACACATGCCATGTGATTTCATCCAAGATGATCTGCTCCATAACTTACCCTGGTACCAAGGTCAGGCTGACAGGCCTGTAGTTCCCAAACTGGGCAAATTGTTCAAGGCATCAGACAAAGCCTAGATGTTTCACCAGGCCTACGTATATGTATTGAGCACCTGTATCTAGACTACTTTTTAAAAAGAAAACTCCCTGTGACTTCAACTAATTTGAAATGATAAATTTCTCTGTACTTTTCACTCAGTAACTAAATGACAATCACACACAGACATAAATCCCGGGTAAGAACAGTCTTTCACATCACACTTGACTTCTTAGTTAAACAACAATCACGGCTGCGAGATTTTCCTTAGCTCGTGATTCATCTGTTCTCCAAGGCAAGATGACATCTTACTGAATTAGAATAAGAGTAATTTTAGCCTTCAGCTGTTTTAATCAGGGAATTTTTTGAAAGAGGTCACAAGAAAATGATCAGCACTTCACACTTATCTGGTTCTTACTCTCTTCAAGTTCAGTGGTAGTCAAAATGCAATTACTCTAGGTTTCTTTACAAATAAATAAATAAATAGGGAAAATGAAACTTCTGGGAAAATCCTGCTAGTGGAATAAAATGTCAAGCATTTAAGAACACCTGAATGTTTGAGAATACCTTAAATGAGAGTATCAGAATAGGACAGATGCTGCAATTGTTGCTGGATCTGCTACAATTCTCTACTTTGCATTAAGTTATGAAGAAAGCCTGTGAGCCTATGCAATGAAAAAGAAGGCCTCTCTTCTCATCTTTTGGAAGCTTCTAGTACACTGTAGTACTTTGTCACGTTTCTCCCCATAAGGACTCATGCTGACTGAAAGTACATAATCATTGCAGATGAGAGTATGAGGATGTTTCTGCTTTTTTAATCCATGCAAGACACAAATGATCTTGCTCTTGAATTTTGTGATGAACACTACTGAACTTCCTGGTTTATGTTGGAAGGAATCCTTATCATCTGTGCTAGTAAACACAAAAATGAGGCAAGAGTGCCAAGATACGAAAATTGTTTAAAGTCTACTTTGTTTCTTGCTTTATTTGTTTTAAGAGCAATACAGCTTATAACTTGCATTACTGTTGCTCCATTATAACCCCATCTTGTATTTTCCCCCAGTGTATTGCCATGAACAGCATTAAGAACTAAGAAGCATTTCAGATCATTTAGTTTCAGTTTTGATCCTAATCCAAAGGATTATATTGGCTGTAGCTGGAAATTCATGTATCACTGGCAATGTCAAATTTTCTAACTAAAAAGCCATTAGCAACACTGTAATCTGTATTACTTCTTGTCAAAACTGCATGTAGATTATATCCTGTCAGAGCTCAGCTGTAAATACTGAATTTTTAAAAAGTCATCAGTAAATTGTTGCTAAGAATCTAGGATGTGGATGGGTCATGCCTTACTCTTGGTCTTTAGATCATTTTCCATACTCTCTGTTTTTAATAAAACATTTCAATACTGTAGCCACTCTTGTCACATCATGATCTCAATGCTATAACCCCAACATCTTGTTTCGTATGACACCTCCACACTTGATTTTCACAGGCAGCTCCCTGAAGATCACTTGTAACCATTGCTAGCACACCAAAGTTGGGGAAATGGCCACAGGACAAGAGAGCTGCCAGCAGCAGGAGGGGATCCACGTCCCGCCCTCTCTTTGTTGTGTGACTGCTGCTGTATTTGCTATGTCTCACTTCTAAAAGTCAGCTGATAGCTTTAACTATGGTTAATTCTTTTTTTTTTTTTTAAATCAACCAAAAAAACACTTAAGCATGAGGATAGTTATCTATTCAATATGCTTAAGAGGACTATAACTCTCACCTGGTTTTGCTTCCAGACTTTTGTTTTAAACCTGAGTCTTAGCCTGAGTGAATAAAAAACTTTGTTCTCTCTACTGCTAGACAGAGCTGGCCCCCTACCTCCGTGTGAGTCCACAGTACAGGGTGCAGACACTCCTGACAACACTTTCCAGCAGGACACCTTTAGAGGCTCCAGATGCTGGGGAGTGTTTCCCAAAGACCTGTAAGGGGCCAGCTCGAGGTTTACAGAACTGCCAACCACCAAGCCTGTGGAAGGGTTCCTCTCAGCAGGATTGTATTTTCCCCCTGAAGTAAGGGAGGGCTGAAAGACAAGTTTCACACAAACACAGCAGTTCCTTGTAAGCAGCCCCAATCCAATAATGTCATCTTTCACCTTCAATATGTTGCCCGCTCAGTTGTCCAAAGTGATAAGTAGATGAGTGGGGCTGTGGATAAAATATTCACACCCAGTTTTCTCCACTTTCTGGCACCACCAGGAAACACATGGGATCGCTTTTGCTGGTTAATTCCTTTTGGCGACACTCACTTCTTCAAAGCGCCCCTCAGCCACTAACATCATATACAGTTACATCTTGTGCTAAGCAAGCTTTCTGGTTTTCAGTGTCCCACACATACCATAGGAGAAATCACTGCAAAGTAGGTACTTAACCAAGATTTTGTCTTGTAACAGCTTGCAGAAAATATAGTACTAAATTCACACCTCAGCACGTATTGCCATGCTTGCATGATCTCAGGCAAAAGAGGCTTCTCCATAGAGCAGGAAGGCTGACATTCTCTTGGGGTGACCAAGGTTGATTCTCCTGCTCCTTTTCAGACTTTTTTATATAGCATGAAAAGTAGGGAGATATTTTCATGTAAGTGCAGTGCTGGAGATGCAGGGGGAAGGAGAAAGGTTTGTTGTGCCTCCTTCCACCTCTCCCCATTGCCAACAGAAACAAAAAAAAAAAAAGCACTAGGGCAGAAAGAGTTTGCACACACTTGGTTTTGGAAACCATCCATTCCTTTCCCTTCCAGATTCTATCCTTCTGGCCAACTCCTTCTGGCTAAGTACAACAAAGTGTCCTGTGACACACAGGGTGTGATCCCCATATAGCTCTGCTACCTTGGCCCAGGAGATACCTCAGTCAGTGCATTGTAAGAGATTTTGTCATTCAGGCTGGCTCCCTGAAGTGAAAGCAAACACCTGCTCCTCGCATGCCTGACAGCAAACACTGACTCCTCAGCCCCTCTTTCATCTAACAAATGATGCATCCAAGCATTCTGTTTCTTATAAAGACATAAAGTGGTAGTGCAAAGTGGGAGATGCAATAAGCCACGGAAAGTTGCAGGCCTGCCATGCCCCACCGCATTTGTTAGGATGTGGAGCTAAGATTTCTTGCTCATCTCCTGTTGGTGGTATTTTGCACAGCATAAAAAGCTGGGAAGCACTATGAAGGACTGTTTTAATTATCCTTTCTTAATGTTATCACTCTGTTTACTTTTTGTTGTAGTAGAGATGTTTTGTTTTCTATATGTTTTTCTTGTGGGCAGGAAGGATATCTCTGCTGAACACATCCTTCTCCATGCACAGTTGCTATCTCCATGCACATTCTTGCTATCTGTTTCTGCAGTTTGGCTGGAGGATGCTATGAAGAGAGGACTTTATCCTATGCAAGACAGGGGTGCTGGAGAAACTTCCAGTCCCAAATCGACATGAAGGGAGGGTGCAAACAGCACTGTGCAGCTGACTCATTTTGCTGGTCTCAAGTGGGATCCAGAAAACTGGAATCTGTCTTCTGTTTGTGCTAGCCACAGCCACCAACTACCTCTGCTCCCAGCAGCTTGATCTGCAGAGTGTTTTGATTGTGAGCAACACATGGGCTTGGTACAGAGGAAAATTAAAGCTCCTGTTACTTTCTGGAGGTAAAAAGGTCACAAGGAAATGTTTCATAATCTCATGTATCTTTCAGATTTGGTTCAGCTCCTGAGGTAGGGGAAGATTCGTGGGGTTCCCTTTTGAAGGAAATGTTTATCCCAGATTGTAATGCATGAATTACTTAATGGGTTCAAAACCCTCACGGGTGTGTGTCACAGTCATATAATGTTTCCATGGGCTTCTCAGATTCACAATAGCTGATAGATGTGTAAAATCCCAAGTAGGCAGAAATTCCCTTGTGAATCCAAACGTGTAGATGCCACAAAACAAAAATTATCTCTGCTAATGTTGCCATTAACTTATATACAAAATATTCCCCTGAAGACTTACTTTTTTTTTTTTTTTTTTTTTTTTTTCCTCACTGCCTCTCATATCATGGAGATTACACCTACCTCTAATTAAATCAGATCTGCTTTGATAACTTCTCACATGAACGTGGAGGATGAGAAGTGTCATGCCTTCTGTAAAACTGAACCAGATTGGTGCGTTCTTAATCCAAATCCTCTGAAAGAGAAAAAACAAAAATGTAAGTGATCTGTGGGCTTCGTTCAAGGAAATGGCCTACTGTACATTTGATTCATTTTTCAACAAAAATATTTGAAATTTAAATGGATATTTATGCAGAATTACTCTATGAATAAACTACTCTGAAATAATGATAATGCTGTCAATCTATGTCAGCTGGCAAAGCAAAACTGGCATGGCTGAACTTCAGCCATTAGAATGGAAAGACCTACCACACTGGTCACATCCTGATTGACTACGCTCAGTGTGTGAGCCTCTGGAGACATAGATCTGTGAAACTCCTTTCTTTTAGAGAAGGAAATTCTTTACACTGAGGGTGGTGAGGCACTGGAAAGGTGCGGCCAGGGAAGCTGTGGATGCCCTATTTCTGGAAACGATGTAATGCTTCTGTGGATAAAGATGAGTCTTTCAAAATCAGATTTTTAAAACAGCTTTTTGGTAGCTGCTGATCCAGCCTGTCAGCCACATAGACCATCTTCCCTATTCCAAGTCCTTCTTGTGCCATTCCTTGGTGTCGCAGTCACACAGTGGCAGTGCTGTGAACTCCTGACCACAGGAACAAAACCAATTACTTGAGGACTCTTCATGGTCTGTTTGCACAGCATGGAACCTATTTCACACCACCTCTCTTATTCAGGTTTGCAGGGAGGTTTCCCTCCCCCTGGGCCTGAGTAGCACTACTGTGACACTGGCTTCAATAAGTAACTTTTTATTGTGTCTAATCATGTGCAAATGTGTTAAAATTGGTAGTTTTTAGCAAACAGTTATGGAACATATTACCGTGAGGCATTTGTTCATGGCGTGACAATGATTGGCTCCATGCCACTTAAATGTTTTATTTAATAATGTGGGAATTTCAGCGTGTTTTCCTTTCATTATTTTTAACTTGAAAACAGAAACAGAAAGCCCCTTCTTTAAAGTTAAAACTTTACCGCCTAGAGTCTGTCAAAAGCAATATAAGCATCTGGATTTTAAAAAGGGAGCTTTTGCAGGATGTTAATTTAATATTCTGGCATATTTCATGCATACTTTTTGTATTTTGTATGCTTGAAGCTATCTCTGCAGTGACCACCCAGGAACAACAGACTTTTCAAAATTCAGAATTTACAAGTAAAAGGTGATGTTTGTGTAGCGTTGGGAATTTCAGGTAATGTATGTCAATCTTGGAAACCTCCATTGGAAAATGCGTAATGTTTCATCTGTTCTTCACAATTCGTTTGTATAAGCTACCAGGTAAAATAAAAAGGTTTACTTTGCAAGCTATTTCACTTTTAGCTCCTGGAGGATTACACATCCAAAACAATTCCACTTTTAATAAGGTATACTATGAATAGAAACACTATCAATCTTACCTTAGTAAAAACTTACTAAAGTAACACACCTCAGACTCACTCTTTCCTGGCCAATATGCAACATTAAAACACTACAATATACATTATGTGAAAGTAATTAATGACCAAGTATGGATAACTATTTTAAACTTATTTACTAGAGTAAGTTAAAAAAATCTTTCTTCAGCTTCATAAAAAACGTCTGTTGAGATCTTTTGCAATAACATTTCAATTGGATCTGGTCATGATTTGAAGGAAGATCTTGTCAATTAATACA
Source organism: Centrocercus urophasianus (assembly GCF_019232065.1). Lineage (NCBI taxonomy): Eukaryota > Metazoa > Chordata > Aves > Galliformes > Phasianidae > Centrocercus > Centrocercus urophasianus. The sequence continues at coordinate 32,657,109 of NW_024884475.1, read as the reverse complement.
AATGTTTATAAGAATTTCAGGAACAAACACATTTCCTTAGAAAGACAGTATGAAAATACAATTCATCCTACACAAAAACAGTTCTGTTTTGCAAGTAATTTGTTCATACATTTTCAAAAGTCACATTTGGAAGCAGAAAAGAATTTTAAAAAATGAAAAGAAAAACAAACAAACAAATGAACACCACCAAAATATATTTCACTTTCAGTTGATCTATCTGATTTCAGAACTCAATTTATTTTTTATATTTTGCCTGTCTACAGGCTGTGGGCTTCTCTTGTGTTACTACATTGAAATTCTCATTTCATACAATCTGGACAGCAAACCCATCTCATCATTCCCCAGTTCACCTTCCCATAAGAAAGAGTTGGAAAGAAAAATTAGACAATGTTGATAAACAAATGTTTCTAAGTGTGATTGACCCAAGTTTTAAAGTTATACATTACTGTATATTAAACAGTCCCAATAATCAAATTACAGAATAAAATAAAGAGAATAAAAAGGGGATATTTAGCAGGTACAGACTGATGTAGAATGAAATCACCATAGTTAAATACCTTACTTAATCTTTGACATAGATCTTTGGTAAATCTACTTTCTGTTGCTATTCTAATGGCCTAACTATTACCTGTTGTTGTCTGGACACTCAGATTCTCTTTGTTACTAAATTGGATTCTATGGTGTTTGGCTTTTTTTGGCCTCTTATTTTTGTTTTTCTTCTACCGTCATTCTAATCATTCCCCTCCAAAAACAAAAACAACCTGAAAAAACACCACCACCACCACTAGCACCAGCACCAGCACCACAAACAGTATTGGAAAAGCTCTAATCTTTGAAGAGCAAAGGAACTTGCTGCCCATTCTAAAGGTTTTTCAATCCTTCTACCTGGCAGTTAGAATCTATGCCAGCTTGACCACATCACTTTCTGGGGTGAAATAAACTCGCTTTCAAGGAACTTTCAGTTTCAGCCACAGAAGCGTTAGCCAAAGATCTGGAGAACCTACAAACCTGCAGAAGCTGGAGAATCAGGATATTGAGGGATCACTTGATTTTTATATTTTTATTTTATGTTCTAAACCCAACTTGACCTCACCCTGCTTGAAATAACACAGTTGAATTAATTGCACTTACTCAGAGTCACTGCTGATGCCGATGGCCACAAGTTAAGCAACATAATGACTGCAATGGACAGATTACCAGAAGTTGGACCACTCACTGTTTGAGCCAGAATGACTCCTTGGCCCTTTGTGGAGTACCTGAAGGGCTCTGTATTTTTTCTGCTCAGTTAGCCAGTAACAGAGGATAAACAAAAATATTTTAAGTTAATCGTAGTCACCATCAATACATTAAAAGATCTGACCAAATTAAAGGAAGAAAAAACACTGCACTTATTGAACTTTTTAAAAGACTTGACTGTAGGACACTGGAGAATATTTAATATACATATTGTTTTTTAAAAAAACAATTACATTATAAAATAAATATTGGCAACAAAACACTAAACCAGAGGCATCCAAACTCTCTCTAAGCAAAGGCTACATTAATAAGCTGCCAGGAGCCTGACAGCTGCATCTAATTTTCATAAAATGGAGCAGATTGCTTCAGCTGCTCCATATGAAGGTGAGGCCTATGGTGCATCTTTACAGGCAGTACCACTGCTGCCCAAACCATCCCATGCAGGGCAAGGTATAGTAACTTGCATCATGTCCTGCTGTCTACTTAGCCCCTCTTGCACAGAACAATAACTAGGCATTTTCCTCTTTCTGTTCCACTAGTGCTAACAGAAATCAGGGTACTGAAATGTTTTCATAATGTATCCATACTCAATGGATACATTCTGATGGAAAATAATTTTTGACCACTGCCAGCACTTCTTCAGCACTTCCCTCAGAATCAGAACACCTTCCCTAGATGTTAATGAGTCTGGTAGATATCAGCTTCAAAAGTTCTTGCAACCTCGTGTTAAGAGGGCAAAAGTTTAGGCAAGTGGAACCTCAGTGCATTTCTTTCAGAGGATTTATTTTTCATCCAAGTCTACAGAGTATTACTTATGATTTCATGACTGCTACCAGTTGCTAATGATGTCACATTTGGCTTTTTATGTCTTTTCTGCCACCTCAGTTTCAACTTCAAGAAATCCTACGCTGCAGTGAAAGGCAGGAAGATGTCAAAAAGCATGTGCTATGACTTATCATGCCCCAAACATGCTGAGTACACAGATGCTATGTAATGCCTGATAGAGTGCTTTCGCATCAGGATATCAGCAGCTTTTCTTTTGTCAGTAGTGCTAAATGAATTGGAAGATTGCTGCACCACAGCTTCTCAGTCAGAAGAGCTGTCAGCAGCTTTGTGATAGCCATCTGGGGAAAACAAATGCTTGGCCCAAAGCAAGATGACGTAACAGGCAAGGAGTACTGGCAGGGACATGGTGGATTATATTAAAAACCTCTCTTATTTGTTAGCTAGTTGCAGATGACAGCATTGGAGTGCACAATAAAATGTTTTTATGATGCTCTCAAAATCCCTTGGGTTCACCACACTTATGTACATCTTGAGTTCATGTATTGGCCAGGAATGAAACAGAAGTCAGTTATTTTTCAGCCAAGATTAAAATTGTTGCTTACGGATAACTCAATAGCTTCTGTATAGTGCGGAAGTTTTTGAACTGTTTTGAACTGGCTTGCACATTTTCAAATCATTTTCTTGTACACTTGTTTGATAAGAATTCATAAAGACTTTTCTTACTGTGCTATGGAAAACAAATGCTGTGAGTTAATATGCAATATATATTACTTTTATTCTATACAATACAGAGAAAACCCTCAGCAATAATTGACAAATGCCAAAGCTCAAGTTTACACTAACCCAGTTTTATGAAGAACAAGGTTCTTTCTACTTACAAGATTGATTCACATTAATAGCAAATAAATCTCATTCTAGGATTTGATGTTTAATAATTCCTACAAAATTGTAACTCCTACAAAATAATAATGAGAATGCAGTAAATCAACAGGCCAAAGTGACGACATCTGTTCTAATACTACCTGTTCTAAATCTACCTGTTCTAATACTGAGAAGTTTGCATAGTTGTGGCTCAACCAGAGCTCAACTAAACTCAAAAATTACCCCACAGAGCTGCAATAGGCAAAAGAGACAATCTTCTCTGTTAAGAGAACTCTGGAGTAAACAAGCAATCCAGAGAGTATTTACCACACTCAGTGATAGCTCACCCTCTGGGATGCAATAGTCTGTACTGAAGAACTTCAGTTAACAGCCTTTAATCGTAGCAGTCTGCAGTACATGTGCCACCTTAGGAAAAAAAGATGAAAAGTAGCCAGAAATGAGAGGTGCAGAAATCCAATGTGGGATTTATTTTGAAATAGATGTTTGCATTGAAGTCTGCATTAGCAATCAAGCTTACATTCACTCAGAAAAAGAGGAAAGAAGTAACCTGAATGGATTTCAGAGGATCACCTTTGTCAACCTGGACTTCAGCAGAGACCCACATTTAATTTATAGCTTTCTCAGTGGAAAGGTGAACAGTATGGTATGTTCTGAAAATCAAACTTCAATCTTGTTTCTGTGCAACTAATAAACCTAAATTGTTTTCTAGGTAAATCTCAGCATGATTCACTGAAAAAATCATATTGAAAAAAAAAAACCAACAAAAAAAACAAATAAACCGTATTTGCATAGCTTTGTTTGTTTCTGCAATTGCCACAGTTTTCAAACACCGTCCTTTAAGGAATACAAAAATTCCTTAAAGGAACAAAAATTCCATAAGGAACAAAAATGGTTAGGAGCTGTATAAAATAAAGTACAAAGCATAGCTAGTGGGAAAGAAAAAAATAAAAAAAGACAATTCTGTACTCTGATTTACAGTGGAAACCCTAATTCTGAGAGATTATGTATTAAGACCTGGTCCTGAACTTTTGTGCAAGTTCCTGAAATTACAAGTGTGCGGAGGTTTTTTTGTTGTTTGGTTTGGTTTTCCATAAGGAGAAGAGAAAATAAAGATTAGTTGCAACATCACAGGACAAAGATAATATATGTAGCTGGAACAGCCAAGGTCACGGAGACAAAGATCAACTTTCCTCTACTTACAGAGCAGTTGAACAGCACAGGCAGAAATGTCCCTATCCAAATCTCAGATTAACTTCTATAAAATAAAAAGAACGGACCAAGCAAAATAAAGAATAAACTCAATGTGCTGATTCTCAAACAGTATTTAAAAGACCAAAGAGATTTCATTTCAAAAAATGATGTTATTCCTTAGATACTCAGTTATATAAAAGACCTCTGAAGGTACACATACATAGAATTCCATGTGTGTTCTCTATTCAGAAATTCATTAAAAAAATACAGAAACTTTGCATTTCATGTGAAAATTTTAAGTCATATTTGACAAATGGACTTACAGGTTCCCATTTGAATGTTCAAATAATAAATTCACCTGGACATGATCCTTTGCTCTAGGGGACCTTGCTTGAGCAGGATGTTGGAGTAGGTGATCTCCACATATCCCTTTCAATCTAACTCTAACCCAATCTCAGTCGCAACCACTTGGTGTGATTCTGTGTGAAAAGATAGTTGAAAATGCAGAAAGATTTTTTTTTTAACACAGTAATTTGCTATTACACAAGTGTCACTTAAAATGCAGGCATTTTACCTTGATTTTAGAGAAGGCAGAAAAGTTTAATGGTCTAGACTGGAACCATGGTGAGTGGAGATCTGCTAGTGATTGTGAACTCTGACCTTAAGACAGGCATTTCTTCCTCTCCCTTTATGTACCGGTTTGTTTTGCTTTGCTTGCAACATCTTGACCATTTATGGTTCTTTCTACATCCATTTAGCAGCTGTCAGTTTGCCCACATTCCTTCTCTCCCATCACTGGGATGGTTTGAGGTTTTCTTCCTAATCACACCTAATTGGCTATTTAAAATGCATAATCCTCTTTAGAAGATTACTGTAGCAGAGGTTTTCAGGAAACGCCTGCTCTTGTACTATCTAAGACCTTTGGTGTAAAAAGGCTTGTGGCTTTCCAGCTGGTCCCCCTTGCCACATCATTACAGACATTTGTAGGAATGCACAAACGACTTGCAGAAGTCCTCTACAACGCTGTGTTTCTTTCCACAAACAGAAAACTGCCAAAGGGGACATATACGTTTGGGCTCGTGCTTTGGAGTAGGTGATGTAGCATAACAACAGCTTGGGTTAATTATTAGGCATGTTTCTTAATGAACAATATTCTAAGAAGCTCGCAGCACACAGAGTTTAAATAATTTATCAAAAATAGAAATAAAATCTATATTTACAAGAAAACATCATCTACAATCAGCATCTTTTTCCTATGCAAAGGCTGAGAGAGATGATACTACAATCTGCTGAAGTCCTTAATCAATCATGAACAAAAAAGGTGAGGAGAAAAGAAGGCAGGAGAATTACAGAAGAATTAAGATTCCTAACCTGCTAAAGATACAATAACCACTGTTGGAAAAGGCGTATCTTCTATTATAACTACATTTATTATGCATTGCTAGAAAAACCCTGACAGGTTTATAAAGTCATTATACAGAAACCCTACTGCCAGTGCGTGCTCACATACTGAAAGCTCACAATCTAAAATTACATGTTTGGGCATTCATTGGATAAGGATATTCTGGGTGGGGGGGAGGGGAGATGGGTGAAAAAAGAGAAGAGAGAAAATGAAAGAATCTCCTAATAACATGAGAAGAGTCAGACATATCTATAACTCTTACCAATTATGTTTTTTAACAATTATTATCTCAATTTTATCCTGTAAGCCCCCTGAAAATATCTTGGAAGAAAGGATACCTCAGAATCCACTGATCATACAAAGCTATGAGCTTTTACTGTTTAAACCGTCATCCTCTGTGCTCTCTCTCTTAGATCATAACAGACTTGAAATCCACAAGGCAGATGCCAAACGTAGTATGGAACACAGCATCTTTAGGCACTAATAGGTTAAAAAATACACAATAATACTGCAAGTTTTCAAACGCACTTCCAAGGAACTGGATTCTGCAATATGCCAGAAATAAAATGATTTGAAAGTGAGGCTGGTTTTTTGGAGGAAAGGTTATGATGACACTTAAGAGTGAAATTGGGTTTACCTAGGAATAAGTGCCAATAAATACGTTAAGATGGAGAATATACCATGGGCCTCAGCAATCACAGTGGAGACATGTGAAATTTATCATAGGCCTTCCTGTTATTTACCTCACCAGAAGAAGCACAGTGCTAAACAGAAAGAACAAACAAACAAACAAACAGAACCCACCATTTCTGGAGTCTGGCAAACAAACCAAAGAGGAGTATGAAAGCACTGAGACCTTGTTTGGCATTACAGCAGAATCCCCACGGTAGGCAAAGCAGTCCTGAAACACAGTCCCAATTTTACATTGCCAAGTCAGCAGGGACCTTGGAAGATTAGCATCTTCCAATGCTCATTTATTTGAGTTACACCAGAGAAATAGAGAACAAAGGCAAAGCAAATCAGGGCTCACTCAGTTTATTAATAAAGTGTAGATGAACACCATTTCCAAATCTCAGAATTCAACCTAGAAAGTCCATAATTAATTTCCTTGATAAGCTCACCCAAAGCCTTTCGTACTATTGTGCTCACTATCAGCAACCTGCCCTGCAGCTACAAGTTAAAAACCACACTGGCACATTCTAAATATGAAATCCTAACCAAGAACTGGAAAAAAATGAACTGCAGCAGAATCAACTGTACAAATCTAAGCAATGTCAGCAGCAGGGAGCTTTCTTTTTCATGCTGGCTCTACTTCAAGTGAAAAGAAAAGGTTGTAGTACAGTTCAAAGTTGGACGTGGCATTATTTTTACTTTTTACAGAAAAAGAAATAGAAGTCCTAAAAAATATCAAATACCAAGTTTGCTTGAAGATTTGAGAAGCAAAGCTTCTCTGAAACTTTATATGTGAATGTATGGATATCTGAAACTTAAAATTTACACAGAAGCATTTGGAAACACCAGAATTGGACGTGACTGGAGCAGACAAGACAAAACAGGACTGCACACACGGCACAATCTCAGAGCACTCACTGGATAAGATCTTTTGATCAAATTTCAGACTTTCCCAAAAAGGAGCAGCTGAAAATGGAGATATCCATCTTGTCATTCAACTTCCAATTGTTTTGTTTCAAAAATGTTGAACTTTTTAGTGAAGTGTGTCTGTTTTAATTTTCTAGTGTTAGGACTAACCAATAGCTTAAGAAGTTGCTGCTCACTTCCTTGGACTATCCCTTTTGAACTAGGAAGGCCAGAGAGATCTTCAAAGTGTCCATCCTTAAAGGATTACCCTAAAGAAATCTGTAAATGTGGAAATAGAAAAATAAAACATTCTTAATTTAAAAAAAAAAAAAAAGAAAGAAAACGCTGTTTGTCAGGACAGACTTTTTCAACTGCATTGACCTGGGGAAAACTAATCTACAAAGGGGGCTAAGACATTGAGCCCTGATAGATGGACAAAATACCTTTAATGAAGCAGCTGTTGTTGGCACTACCAAAGTTTACATATCAATTTATGACAGTGTGAGGTTTCAGTATAGTATTGCTTAGCATTAATTAGATATATTTGGAGTGATTACATATTCAGTTACTTACAGAGGCTCATGTATTAGAAGCCATTCAAAGTTCATTTGCAGATTCCTGCTTTGAAAAGTCTTTGAATATTACACATACTTCTTGAAACTCAAAATCCAGGGAAAAGAAATGATGCTAGTGATACTTACATTACAAAATAAAGACGATGTCAGACATCCTAGAATGAATGAGATAAGGCCAAGCTATTAAAAAACAAATGAGCTAAATATCAATGCTGCTAGCCACTTACTGAAGAGGAATCAGTTTTATTCACATCCATGACACTGGTGCAGCGCCATCTCAGAAGTGTTTCTGAGATATCTGCAGGGAGCAGACAAATGTGGTCATCTTTCTCTTCCCATGCTCTTGCTCCCACCATCCCAATATCTCCACAGTCTGAGGAAAGGAAAACCATATGCTCTTGTAGCTAAAGCTGTGTGTGCAGACAGAACAAAATTCTGTGCTTGCAGCAACTACATGGATGCAGTGGAGTGTACACTAGTGCAGTGGATCTTGGCCATCGCTCCCAATAGTATCCTAGTCAAAACTCTTTGACACAACAGTAACAGCATTACAGTAAAGTTGCACACCAAGGTTGTTGCTGTACACCAAAGTTGCACATTTTCCTGCTGAGAACTCTAAATCCTAGGTATTACCTAGTTCTCCAAGACACAAAGTATTTTAAATGTCCTATTCATAATCCTTAAATATCTATTTCTCAGATGAAAATGTTAAAGAGAAAAGTAAATATGAACTGTGTAAATCTTAACATTTCAGAGATCATAAGATACAGGATGTAGATGTGCATTTTCGTGAAGCTGTATCAGGTTCTTGATTGGAGTCCCTTCCCATAGTTAAACAAGGTATGAATTAATAAGATTAAAATGGTGCTCTGGTAGTAAACCCTTGCATACCACTCATGGATAGTTTACAGCATATGATGTATTTCAGTCCTCCACATGCTAATTCCAGGTCACAGCTTAATTAGCCCATGAATAATATATTTGAGGGATCTCTATCTGTGATGTGATCGCTTTTGTGTTGAGGGTTTAATACAAGAATTGCTTCCCATATCTCTATTTTTGGCTGAGGAAGACAGTTCTGATGCCTCTCATCACTGTAGCCTGCAGAAATCCTGGGCCAGTGATGAGAGGCAGCAGTACCACAATCTTCTGTATTAAACAACCATTACCCCAAAGCACACTGTGGAGAGTTTCTGACAGTCTGTGTTGCCTATGAGTAGATACTGGTTCTTGGTGATTTTATCTGCTTCCTTCCCAACATGCAAGCCCAAATTGTCCCCAACACAAATGGCTGTCTTTGTACCACAGCTGAAATGTGGCTGACTATTCTCCCATGAAAATTAGATCTTGTCTTATATGGAGAGAAGAAGCTTTAAAATACTTAGAATATTTTCAGGAAGCAGCCCATAAGGTCCTCCGGAAGAGTAACAAAAGTTCATAGATGTCTTCCTCCTTTAATTTGTATCTTTTGCCTTGTGTAGAGTCATGTTCTTCTGATAATTAGTAATAAAACGTGAAAATATTCAGATCACTATTCCTTGGCTTTAAAAATTGCTTACAGTCACAAAATATGAATTAATCACTCTTAAATATATATGGAATACTGAAGTTTATGCCAAATATTTCTCATATTCAAGTTAATTGACTAATTTAAAGTCACCTCTAAACAGTAGCAAAAAGCTATGTTAAGTGGAGTCAAACATACAAAGGACCATGGAAACAAGAATATAAGGAGTTTGAGGATATGCTGTCAAAAAGAGAAGTACATCCTGCTATCAAAAAGACAGGTATATCCACATAACTATCCAATACCAATGATCCAATGAATAAAAGCGCTAAGGGTTTCAAGTAATTTGGCTAGCACATGCAAATCACTTTGCTACCTTAATTACGTGCTCAGCCTAATTGCTCACCTGATTCTAAAACAAACATTGCAGCTTAAAACGTTAAGCAGAGGGCTAAGACACTAATGCTGAGGGTGATCATATACAATTATGTGTTCACTGTGTTTTAGCTACGATTGTTTTAAACACTGCTCTCTCAGTTACAGCAATCCAAGTGTCAGACTTGGCTTGCTTATCATGGAGACACTGATAATCGTACAGTTTGCACTGGCAGCACACGGACAGGGTAGCTGGGACAGAAAGAAGCAGAACAATTAATCAATGTGATTCATACACAACCCAGTTTCACTTCAGTTCTTTAATACCAATTTTTAAGCTAGTCCCCATAACTTTTATGAATTTCCAGGGTCCCTAATGGGAAATTTTTCTCAGACAACACTGTCCTTTACGTAACCAGTGCCTCAAAAATGTCTGCAGGAAAAGACACAATCCACCTTGATTTCTGTGGGTGCTCTGTCTGTCCTCACAATAACAAGTTTAATCTGAGCTTACACTTTAATTCACATATCTGCAATAAGAAACCTTATCTATGCTTCACTGTTTTGAGATTCTTCTGTACCATATTTGTTACAAATGTTACCACCTGTTTCCAATAGTGAAATACATTATTAGTCAATTGCTATCAATTAACCTTCAGCAACCACACACTGCATTACAAAAGGATTATGAATGTAGATCAGATCACAGTCCATCACAGGGAGGGAATTAGATGTGTACTTAATCAAAGTCCATTACACAATATACTCTCTGTAAATTACCACAGCAGGGCAGCATTGGTGTTTTCGCTGTATCTGAAAAACCCAAGGTGCATACTAATATTTGTTGGAGCATCTCACAAGAAGAAGGGATTTGGAAGTAGTCAGCAGTCTGATTAAGACCTACAGTTCTACAATTTAAGAGGACTTTATTCTCCTGTCTTTCACTCATGTCATGTCAGACACGCTATTCATTTCTTATCCTAAATAGAAGTACTCTTTCCCCAAGAAAAACAGAAACAAAAAAAAAACACAAAAAGCAACCTACTGCTTTCTTATCCATATTGACAATTATTAATGTAAGGAATTATTAATTGGAGTTTACAAAAGGATTTATCTCACTATAGAAAATAATTTGATGTTTTATTACAAATTGTGTGGGAATAATTCCCAGGTATCTCATTAATTCCCTTGTTTTCTTTTTGATATTTAAATGTTCCATTTTCTTTCCTTCTGCTTGTGGGTCTGGTAGATCAATAAATATGACTAAATTTGTCATCCTAATTCCAGTTCCAGTAGCAACAGTGTCACAGCTACTAATTAAACATATAATAACTTACTGTTGAGAACTGTGTTGAGAACTTACTGTTGAGAACAAGTGATGCACTCAGCAATACGACACTCCTTCACTTCCAGAAGACTGCCTTGGCTCTTAAGCTGTGTGATCCCTGTTAACACCAGTACAGATTAGAAAGCTGAACTCAGACGCAGTGACTGCAAGCCCTCAGAGATCATAGCCCTGTTATGAGATACCAGCCTGAATGGAGTGTAGGAAAAAGTGAGAGCAAAAACATCATTAACTATTCCCAGAATTCACTTTTTTGTGTGATACAGCTTCACCCCAATATTCTGTCTCTCTTTTCCTCATTTACTGCTCAGGTAGGACTGGGAAAGCAGACATGCAGGAAGCAATCTACCTTTCATCTCTTCCCAAACATGTCCAGCGTGCACTCAGGAACATAAACATTGGGTACATTTCTTCCACAGTTAGCTCTACCATCTGATATAAAAAGACACTAGGCTGTATGGCAGTGGGATTTTTATAGTTTCTTTCTTTTTTTTTTTTTTTTTTTTTGCTTGCTTTGATGTTAGTTTGCATTTTCATAAAACACCTAGCAACTGCTGTACTGATATTTTCGTTTTGTGTAACAGCCAACAGCTTCCCTCGATTTCTAAAGAAGAAAAGAAAAATCAGTTTATTGTGCACTGTCACAGAAAAAAAAAACAGAAATCAAAAAGACATACTTTGTAACAGAAAGCACGCCAACATGTCCCCTGGTAGGAAACCTCTCTTCAGCATTCTCCATTACAATTTGGGTATCTTGAAGAGGAAGTCTGCTTACACTGTGACCTGTAGCCGAACCTCTTCACCTTCAAAAACAAAACCACACTGCACCATTGGACCTAACTCTATCAGATTTGGTGCTTATATCTTTTTCCATCCTACCACACACTTGTAGTTTCATTACTCATAACTTCTGCGTAAGCATCCAAGGATATGAAGACAACGAATCACATTATCATACCAATCATACTGACATAACCCCAAATGAGCACAGCACAAGGAAAAAGCCAGAAAAAGAACTCTCTACTTCTTCAGAAAATGCTGCTTCATTCATTTCATTCATTCATTCAACTGATTTCAAGATCAGTTTCATTTTCTTCTGAAGACAGAAGAAAAACTCTAGTTGGAGGAAGAAGACTAACACATGAATGTGAATTTTATGGCTAAACAGAGATAGTGAAACATTCTGTGCTTAATCCTACTCCTGCCTGTCTTCCTGATATAAAGCAAATGAAAAACTGAAACTTTGTTAGAATACACACAAATTTCATTAAGTTGTAGCACTGGTTTATTAATAGCAGAGTTCTATGTTGCTTCATTCTCTGCTTTCTCTTCCAATGTATCACCCTAACAGGAGCTGAAGATACAATGCTGGAAAAACAATGAGAAGAAATGCATTGACAGCTCAAGACTGTGAAGTTTGGCTTGCAATTTCAAACAACAAAGAATAGAAAAAAATATATTTTCTACACTTCCTACTGATTTGCAGCATTGCTGCTGTCACTCCTGAACTCGAAGGAAAAATTCTCATCCATTTGGGGGTGTGGGTTCAAGGCTGGCAATACAGTGTCCAATCTCATTTTCCAACTGCTCAAACTGATTTCCAGACCTGCATTCCTGATTTATGCAATTGTGAGCAAAATAATAGCTAGGTACTCACTTTGCCACTTGGTTGAAAATTGAAGAAAGTGACATCTGAGAAAAAAAAACAATTCAAATAATCAAGAAATGTTGTATATGCAAATCACTAGCTAGGCTTCAGCCTGCAAAGAAAATGGGCAGAAAACAATATTTCTTCCTAAATCTTGACATTACCTTCACATGAGTACCATACAAAAGCATAGATGACAACAGAACATATACAGGATCTTGCACAGAAATCCTACTAAGAGCTCTGAAGAGAAATCTCATAGATGATGCAATGTTCTAGCTTATCACACAGCTGGATAGCAGTACATTATCACTTTATCCCAGCATTAAAGCTGCTAAGTTACTTTGGATGTAACCCTTTCTGTAACCTGTCCCCATTAAATTATCTAGCTACTACCTTGCTTAAAGCATTCATTTCTCTATTACTCATAATTATTTCAACATGCTCCCTTTTTGCCCTTTTATTTCCACTAAGACAGTTATAATTACAAAGCCGTTTCTCGTCTTAGACATTCTAGCATCTCTAAGAGCAGTAGACCTCCATCAGGCTGTGTCGTTAATCTTCCCCATAATGACAGAACTTGTAATATTCTGGAATAAAATCCATTTTACAGCTCATTTTACAGCTCCAGGGTTAGTTGTAACACTGACAGCTCCTGTGAGATGAGATTAATACATCTTTTACAAAACATGTACAGCATTTGCAATGATAAGGTTTCCTGGTAGTTTTAATATCCTCTACTATTATTTTTTTGATAGCTACAGTATTCTACATAGTGACATCAAAAATATAGATTTTCATGCCAATGCCTAAAAAGACTTCTTCCCATCACACTCTTTTTACTTCTCTCTTTCCCCCCCCCCCCCCAAATACTCAAAGACTTAAAAAGTCATTATGAAGGTTTCAGTTTTAATTCTTCTTAAATCTGGTCTACTAGAAGAGATGCCTCATATAGATTTCCTGACAGATTAGTGACCTGGACTTTTAAAATCTTTTTTCTTTATTAGTCATGCTAGAATGGAAACCAACATCAGCGCTGTTTGTAAGGGAGAAATAAAAATAATAATAATAATAAAAAAAAACAACACATGTAAATGGGCACCGAACATAAGGAATTTTCTAAGTCTGAATTTAATATGCTTATTTTCAGTGGCAGGCAGCTTTAGGAACCAATTATACATAACTTGAGTACACTGAAATTGCCACTGTGACTTACCTTTATTGTGTGTGAGATGAATAAAAGACCAGCCTGGATTTTGAGCTGATGGGTTCTAGGCAGTGGATCTGAGTCTCTCTTTGAACTTTGGGGAAATTAGATGTGGACTGACATCTGTGGATTTGGTTCATCTCCATAAGATTTCACTAAACCATAATATCAAACCTGGTTTCCGCAGAAATTGGAATTGCTCTGATCTACCTTTGAATTTCATGGAGGATGTAAGTGAATAAGGTTCAACAAGTGGTTTACTGAAGTCCATTGAAGGATCTGAAAATTAAAAACAACATTCCACGTGTAAATAAATAAGAATTATGGTCACACAGGTGTGAAAGTCTGTGGTTTAAACAGTACAGAGTTAATGCATACATTACACACAGGGGTGAAAAAGCTAATTTTAGATATTAAGATATATATAGCAAGATATATTATTTATATATACTTTTTACCTAAATCTTTCTGTAAGATAGTTTGTGTACCCCAGTGATGTTTTTGAAAACATCAGTGTTCATGTACTGATGCAAAAAATCCTTTTGACTTTCTCTTAATCAGCATAATATCATAGGCCTGGTTATTATTCATCCAGACAATATCCTATTGATTTTGCTGAGGTAGGATTAGAGTTTGAACATTTACAGATGCTGGATTATGCTCCTGGCAGCTTCTTATGAATCTTCCATACTCCCCTGGTTTCCACCCTCCACAGAGCTCTCCTCAATAGACCCATGTCCTTTGTAAGGGCTTCACCCAGAAGTCTTCCGCCTACCCATTAGAGCCCATAGGTCCTTTGGGATGTGAGTCAGGCCAAAAGGCAATCAAAGGTTGTTCTAACATCTATTACTGGAAACTGCACCTTGTTATGTTGAAGAGTCAATTATTGGACAGATACACAATTAAATCAACCTATGTTGTGTCTCATTAAATCAGATATGAAGCAAGGAATGTTTGTTGCCATTGTTTAAAAGATGAAGATTATCCTGATCCTGAGTAGTTTCTATGCATAAAATTTTTCCTGGAGCTATTTAGGATAAGACTACCAAAATGTTACTGTCCTCTGACTCACTGACTTTAATGAAAACGGAATAGTTGAATCCTTAAAAATTGTTTAAAAATTTGGGATCGTGTGAAATGAATACCTAAAATCTGTGAAACCATAGTACTGCATGCATTATAATTGTTCTATTGCAACTTACTTATCAAGGCAATACTGAAACAGAAACAAAAAACATAATCTGTCAAAGGAGTCATGAACAATTCCTACTACAAGTACAGCAGAAGCAATTGAGAGAAGCAGTGAAAGCTGCTCAACCATCAGCAAATTTGACAAATCACTACCAAGATGGAAAATTATACAGAGTTGCAACATTTATGAAATTCAAAATTTTCATGAATTTCTCAAGATCAATTTTAGAGGACCCTCAAATTTCACTTTGGCAAAAAACGAAAAACAAACAAACAAATAAACAAACAAAAAAAAAACCAAAAAAAACCAACAACTGAAATTTCACTGAACATAATTTGTATTTTAAACTTCCTGAATACCATTTATTTAAAATGTTTTTAGATTCCAGTGATTTCAGGTTCCAGCAGGTGTAAAACCTGATAAACAAGCACATACCAAGAAACTGGGAATACTTCAGAGAAATGTAGAAGAAAGAAAATACTCTAGTTTCAATGCACAATAAGAGGGAAAAAAATAGTTTTTTTTGCTTTTCTTCCATCTTAATTTTAATTGAGAGGGAAAAATTGAGAGGGAAAAATGCTGTGAAGAAATTTCTCCAGCCTACAAGCCACTTCCAGTGGTTTCTGATTATACACTAAAAAGCCCCAGGTGACTGATAAGGACTGGAAACAAATAACACAGCTATGGCAGGTGATTTAAAATGGCAAATGTGGCTTGTTTTGCCATTTATTTTTGTGGATATCCGTTTTTTAACCTTTTTCACTACTTTGGTTGTAAAAACACTTATTATAAAACTGGAAAATCTGCCAGAGTGACTGGCAGGATCCAACTAGTCAGAGAAATCTCAGCGCATTCTTATGTTCCTCAAGGTTGGTTTTTTTTTTTTTTTTTTTTTGTGTCTATTACAGAGTGAAATTATCTGCAGTGTACACCAATTAATGAAAATCTGCTATATAAGCAACTTCCAAGAAAGCAAGCATAAACCAAAGACAGAGATGTGGAAGCAAGTGATAACTCAATGAGTATGGCAACGCAAGGTTTAAGTAATACATATCCTCTAGCATGGGAGAGAGAACCAGACTCCCAAAGCTCAGAGCCTCCATCTCTCTTCCACACTGCTTCAGGGGCATTGTAATGCCCTAACCTCATGCTCAGTACATTTTAAGGTTGTTATCTAGCCTTCAAAGATTACCTCAGACTAATTTGGATCCTGCTGTTCTCAGCGGGGCACAAGGTTGTTCCTGACATACTGTTCAAATTCCATGAAATGATATTTGTCTCATCCATGCCTCTGAGTTCCTTTGTGGTTTGTGGGATGACTCAGCAATGGATTAGAATTCCCTGATATTGTGCCAAATTGCTGTCTTTCCATAAAAGAACATCAACTGGGCACTCAGCATCATCTCATCCAACAGAAGAGGCAAAAACAGCATGTTTGGAGGACCTCTCCTCTCCTCTCCTCTCCTCTCCTCTCCTCTCCTCTCCTCTCCTCTCTTTTTCTCCTGCAAGAATCCTATGAGTTAAACATCCTGTCTCTCTTGCCTGTAAACCGTGGGCAGTGCCTTTGCCGCTGCAGATCAAATAAGCAGGTGCCAATTTACACTGGGGTAAATTGACTGAGCCTCAGACAAGGGTTAAATCTGTACAAATTCCCTCAGCAATCCCCCTCAGCTCCATCCCAAAATGTCTTTCACTTCTGTATATTTCTGGTCATACTTAAATTGAGCAGTTATTTACCTCCGTTAAAGAGACAAATTCAGTGAGAATGCTCATTCAACTTTGAAATTGAGGATTTAGGCAGATTCACATCAGATATTCAGATGAGTTTAATTCAACTTAGAATGCATTAATTTGGCTAATATATTTCTTCCCCTTTTAATCTCTTTCATATATGATGCCAAGAAGAAATAGAGAAACTCTAGTAATGACCTCAGCCTGTGATATCTGCTAGTACAAAACCTTTCACAAGGAATGTGTGTACTTGTGTATCATTGATAAGTCACCATATTATTTCCATTTCTTGTATGATTTAGGTATGTAAACCCAAAAATTTTAGTGGTTTTTTTCAGCTATCTCCATTTACATCCATCAGAGCAATCTGCAGATTAAGAGCAAAATGAAAAATCAGGAAACAAATTGTTCCTCATTAGCTAAAAAGTTAAGCCTTCTACTGCAAAGACTGTAACTTCTAATTAGGCAAGAAATAAATATATGAGAGTTGGGCAGGCTATAAAACTGTAATTACTTTTTAAAATTACTGCTAACAAGCAAATTAGCCGCAGTGGAGAATGGCAGCAGATCAATAAGAGTAAAACTAGAAAGATTTTGCTGATTGCATATCGTCTGTGAATGCAAACTGTAAAAGGAGTCCCCACAGGCTGCATAACAATAACTTACAGAAGAATGAGACACAAAGGGTATTGAGCAAAAAGATGCTTCATTTTCCCTAGGTGGTGAGTGCTTGTCCCATCAAACCACCTATTAATCACAAACTCACACAACAAAGAACTCATGGGCTTCTTGAGGTCTCTCAAAAGAGGTAATACCAATGAGAGGCACTAGTTCCTCTTGAAGTAGGTTCCGTTTATTGTTTCTCGATGGCTTCAGCAATTTATGATGGTGATGTTGCCAACACATAATAAATAAGCTTGCAAATTTGCTCTTCAGCAAAGGTCTGGAGGCCCACTGCAAGTCAACACAGAGAATCAAAACAAAAAAGTGGGCAGGAGCATTTAAAATTCACAGTGTTTCTATATGATATATTTCTATAGCATGATAATAACTTTTTCCAATATATGCAAATAAATAAATAATCTCACTGAAAATACTTCTTAGTTATCCAATTTAGTACCTATGTTTTCAAGAGCTATATCTGTATGTGTATATTTTAGGCTTACACAAACCATAATAGTAAGTCTGCTTTAAAATAAGTAGATACAGTGCAAAGTACCCCCTGGCTTTACATTCACATTTATATTTATATTCATATATAAAATAGTAACTAGGCTTAGGAAATCTTTAAGATAGAAGATTAACAACATTTTACAGTGAATTAGTCATATGGTGTACTGTCAGAAATGTCACACATAACACTGTCACTTTAGAGGTAAATGTGTGGTGTAGGGCAATGCTTTACAGTCTTCCTGTACATGAAGCCACCACGTCTGTCAAGCTGAAAGGAAGGAGTAAGGTTGTTCACAGCAATAAGTAATGTTATTTCTAATATTCTAATTAGTCCTTTATAGTCATTCTGATTATTATTATGCTATTAATTCATCAGAGTATGTTTACAATGGCTGTTCTATTTGTCTTTTTTTTAATACAATTTACCATAACAGAAATCAATGTAACTTCAATACAAAGACCAATCAGTATTCAAAAAGCTCCTTTTAATTAGCTTAAGCAGTGCACATTCATGTGCTTGAAGATACTGTTTCTGGAGACACATTAGAAAACCTTAATTCTGGGATTTGCTACATTTTGTGCACTTGTTTTTGCAAACAAAACATAGAATACACACATTTGCATGCTTTCTGTGCTTTTTAATCACCTAGGATGCTGCAGGACTACTTAACAGCAGTCAGACCATGAAGTCTGAGTCAGGTCACTGCACTGTGGGGACTGGTAGGGATTTCCCAGGCATCAGCAGGCCTCATGGGCTGCAGAACAGCCCATAAAGCCTGGTCAAGTATCCCAAAACTCACCTAAATTCACCATGAGGGGAGAGGTGAGTGACAAATGCAAATAATACTGACTTAAATAATACGGACTGCCCCCATCTCAGTGAGAGGGGCAAGTAATAATTGCAGATCAGAGGTTGATATAGACTCCACCACATTATTCAAGGTTTGCTTCATTTCATTTTTAATATAAATATCTGTGTTACGCTGTGTGCCTGTGGTTTCATATTCCCAAGAGAGAGCGGGGAAAAAAATACCTGTAAAGGTGACTGCAAGGCTTAAATTTTAAGTCGCTAAAGCCTGGGAGCTTTAGGTATGGGCTTGAGCCATATGTTTTATTTATTTTAGGAAGGGTCCCCTAGACATATTATTGAACCAGCCTTGGTTACTGTTATTGATATCTGACATAAGGTTATACTTAAT
The DNA here is from genome assembly GCF_019232065.1 of Centrocercus urophasianus. NCBI lineage: Eukaryota > Metazoa > Chordata > Aves > Galliformes > Phasianidae > Centrocercus > Centrocercus urophasianus. The sequence goes on along the minus strand of NW_024884475.1, from coordinate 32,638,082 downwards.
CACTAACATTTAGTACCACCACTATGAGGAATCTGAAAAATCCAGTCTGACCAGCCAATCTACCATTATGGGAAATCCTTTCCAGACCCCAACAGACAACTGCATAAATAAAGCACACAGAAAAAAATATTAATCCACTGAATAAGCTGTCAAACAAACAATCAAAACAGGCTACTAAAAACCACACTAGCATGTAAAGGAGGGGAAGAGAGATCTCTGCCATCAGAATGAGACATAGAAGCCAGGACACTTTCCTGCAAGGAATCTGGTGGCAGATGAAAAGCTGAGCCAGAGGCTCTGCCTGAAAGCAAGACAACTCTCCTCTATCTGTAAAACTTAAATTCTCTGTATTTCATTTTTTCTTTTATTTCTAAGAAGACACAGAGTTAATTTTACAGTGCCGGAGAACAACAGATCCTCATGCTAGGTCAGAACTTGAAAGAGAATAATCTAACATAGTTCAGTCACTAAAGAAGCCAAAAGAAGGCTTTGCATCAGTGAAAGACAGCCCACTAAGCTGAGTCCAGCCCTGTATGCACTCAGTCACACCACACTGGTTCCAGATTAGACATTTTCCAATATCTGAATTGCTATTTATTCTTCTTCCAGCTTCCAGGTTGCTGAATCTGCATTTCAGGCTGAACCTCCAAAGGCATCATATCCATTTTAGCCTGAGAATCTGAGAGAAGTAAAAATCACGCAGATCATGTACACTACAATTACATTTTTAAAAAAATTAACAGACGAGTAACAGATGCTTTAATCACCATGTTGCATAAAGTGATCATCCCCTTTTCCCACAAATGAAGTCTGTAATTACTATGTACATGTGTGGGGGACATGTATGTTGGATATATGTCTGTAATGTCAGTCCCTTGTCATTTTTTTTTTTTTGACTGTTAATGTTGTTGTACTTTTATTTTAAATAGGCACAAGAAACCACACTGTGACTAAAAAAACCACACTGAAGTATTTTCATAGAAATTAGTGGGCAAATCTGTCAATAGAAATTTATTGTGTGCTGCTGGCTGCAGTTTTACAAAATAAGATCTTTAAGAGACTTTGACATTGCTCCTATGTTCTCCACTCTTATTCCTAAAAGCAGCTCACTAATTCTTTTTAAGAGTAAATTTTGCAGGAACAGTTTCTTCTCACACAGAAACATTTGATTTGCGAATTATGGCAGCTTGCTTGATCTGTTGTGATTGATCAGATGATTGAATCTCTACACTGTACTCATTTCAACTGAAATCAGGTATCTGGATAAAGGAGAGAAGAACATGCTATCCCATTTAATTTAATGGCTCCTAACTGATTACTACTTTACCTTATTTCCAGCAGGAGGCAGTGGCAAGAGCATCATGGTGTAGCAGGAAGCCAGAGAGTAGAAGCTGTATCTTTGTAGTGATGTCACCATGTTTTATATCTTTCTTTAATACCAGTATGTCCACTTGGTTACCAAAGGATTGTTAGAAGCCTAAATAAGCTCCAAAAGCACTTTCTGAACATTTCCTTTTCATTCTTGGTTCAAGATCAGGATGTGGAAAGTCAGGGCAAAAACAGGCTGATGAAATGAGATGTTGATGAATGTTACAGAGACAAGTTCACCAAGGAACGGATAGACGATGTGCAGAAAGGAAATGAAAAGGAAAAAGTGTAGGGAGGATGCCAAATATTGTGAAAACAATAACCCCTTATGCCACTAGCTGTTTTGCTTTGCTGTTATTTTTGCTATTCCAAAACAGAAATAAAATAGGAATAGCAGCATTTTTTCCACCCTTGTATGGGTCAGTTCCTGTACTTCATGGTAGATTATAGTTATCTCTCTCTATTTAACAATGCCAGTGGGTAGCCACTGGATATTACAAACCCACAAGTAAGTTGAAATCATCATAGAGATGCAGTTTCAGAACTACCATCCAAAATGAAATTTAATTTGATTATTCTGACATTGTTTCTAATATAACAAACTGTTATCTCAATATGGCTAACATAAAGAGATCCCATTTTCTACTTTTTCAGTCACCTCTGATCTTTTATCTTTAAGACAGGTCTTTTTTCTTTAATAACTCTTCTTTACATACAAGGCTCGTGCCTGGCTTTCTATGACACCCACTACGAATGCATGCTTCCTCATCTGCTCATAAAATGAAACTTGGGTACCAAACATATCCTTGGTCAAGGCAAATCCAAATTTCACCAACAAATATCCAACCAGATATTCATTGCTGCTGCTGCTAAGACCATCTTCCCAGCTCATTGCTTTGCCAATGGCTGCTTTCTCTGTGAATCTCCTTTTTCTGTAGTGCCAGGCATAAGCCATTTTTCTTCACTTTTATAGCACTTGATCATGATCCATGTCTATTAGTTATCAAATGATTGACTTCTACCTTATTTCTTCAGTCTGCTTTCAGTCCCAGTCTCTCTCACTTTCCTGTTAGACACAGAAATTCAAATCTTCATACTTTCTGCCATGCTGCCCATTATAGTTACTAATAAATACCTGTGAAATTACTTCCTTAACCTTCTTCGAATCCATCTTTTAAAACCCTCCTTGGAGGTGTGTTCTACTGCTACATAGAGTGCAGGACCTTGCTCCCCAGTTAGCCTTCTTCTGTCTGCACCTATCCATTTTTTTTTTCTGGCATTTGGCTACTATAAATGGATGTAGTTTTATCTTTTGTTCACCCTTAGTACAGCAAGCAGTTGAGCAGAGTCCAGGCCCTTATCTGGTGTCTGATTCATGATGTTAGTAAAAATAAACAAGGCTAACAACAACAAGAAACAAGAATAATAACAAGAATGTCAATAAGGGAACCTTAGAAGGCTTTAAATATTTAATACTAAATATGATTCGTTGCAATTTTCTACATTAAAAAAAAAAAAAAAGAAAAAAGAAAAAAAAGTAATGGCAAAGAAGTATGGGTGGGGGGAGAAAAAAAAAACAAACTGAAATAAAAACCATGTCTTAAGATGATATTTTTTATTTTTTGTTCTAAACTAATCCAGGTCAATAAAAGACACCAAATCCAAAAACCCACAAGCCAAACAAACAAGCAAGAGCTAAATGCAAGGAGGATAAGAAACAGTTGTAGGAAATGAGAGGGAGACATGCAGATGAGACAGAGCATGTCAGACAGAAATAATAATATAAAGTCAGGAAATTGTTGTCCGTTAGTGACTACTTTGGCCCACAGTCATGAATAGCACTGCTTACCCCAACTACCAATATAGTTAAATGTAATACATGCTACAGTAGCTTTTACATTTATATTTATTCCTCTTTATATAAATTCAATTCACAAATCTTAAGGAAAAGCATCTTTCTGCAATTCTTCTCTATGGTAGTGGATGTCTCAGTGCAGAACTAGCTTACTTTTATTGCTTTTCACCTCTTCATCTCTGACATCAATGGGAAATAAACATCTGTGTAACTACTCAAATACATCTGCGAGAAAAAAAATCTAGGCCAGAAAATAATAGTACGCTTCTGACTAACATCCCCTTAAGCAAGGAAGTTGAGTGACGCAGATGCGTCTCTGTCCCTCTTGTCTGTGCCCACACAAGATGGTTGTGTGGCTCATCTGGAGACAGATGAGCTCTTGGCTTTGAATGCCTGCTTCAGCTTTATTGGCACATTTATCTCTGGTTCTTACCTTGGAGCTTGCTGTGTTGGCAACATCTGCTTCTTGGAGGAGATGCTAAAAGATTTCTTGTGACAAAGTCCTGTGAAACTCCATTCTGAATGTGTAAATTTTGACTCTTTCAGGTTTGTTCTTCCACTGAGTGTACATGGCTATTACAAAAAAATCTATAAAAAGATGAAAACTAGAAGAAAATCAGGATCAGTAACAGATTTCTGGAAGAATGTATTGCCTTAAAGTTTTAAAGTGAAGGGTCTCACAGTCGCATTAATATGATTAAAAAAAAAGAAATAGAAGCAAACAATTCAAGAAGGACATTAATAGTTAATGTACAGACACACACTTAAGAAACAGCAGGAATTTTGAATTAAATAAAAGCCAAAGTAAGGAGAGACAGCTGGGAGAGAAGAAAAAGAAGGCTTGGAAGTTTGTGCCAACAAATGATAAAGTACAGTTTTTACGAGCCTATTTTCTTTATTCTCTATTCAAAAAAAAAAAAAAAAAAGGAAAAAAAAAAAAGAAAAGCATTTTGCTACTGTTGGTAACATTTGTGCACTGACTAAAGCTAAAAAAAAAACACACTGTCTCTACGCAGTTTAGCTTTTTATTCAGCCCTGCCTGTGTGAAATGTGTTAAAAAAAATCCAGTGCATTGTGCTTAAACTAAAGAATTTTTTTGTAAAAGACTGATCTATATCCTTTCCACATGAGTAGCCACTTCAGGCCAACCATAAGCATCTACAAATTTCAAAGAACTGTACACACGTTCATTTATCAGTGAGAAAATTTGACACATAAAGTTGTGTCCAGCAAACAAGCGTTTACAGGATAGGATCTTATTTTTTTTCTGTCATATTTAAACTGATTTAGAACTAAATACCTCTAGAAGCCTGGAGGAAAGTGTAGTACATGTCCATATGAATTCAACAGGCTCTAGAAAGACTAGATTAGAAATACAAGAAAGCTGGAAAAATAATTTTGGTGCCTATTTATAAGATTTGTGCTCAATATCTATGTGTTTTACAACTGCCAAATGTTTTTCAACTTTCTCTTACTTCACAATAGACTTTAAAATAAAAGAAATGTTTGTATTGTATATAAATAGTGGAACATTTATTCAGAAATTGGTATTATTTCATTAGAATCATTAACCAATAGATCAGAACTTAATTACATCATCGTTAGGTAAAGCTAAGTAGGATTAACGAAGCTCACACATTTTAAATAGACATTTTTTTCCGGCCACTGATAATGATAACAATTTTATGTGGAGCATCTCTGTACTCAGGAGTGTATTTCTTTCTTCAGGTCTTCTCATGCCTACAATTTTTGAGCAGAAATTGAAATCTGTGTGCTGCCCTGACTAAAACTTGATGGCTTTTGGATTACGTACTAGAGAGGAGTCCAAGGGACACACATGGAGCTTTGTCTAAAAGAGCCATCACAGCAGTTCAGAACAATCTCATGCATTCATTTCCATGAGTTATAGCCCTCTTTTGTTGCATTTCCCAATAGTTCAAATCTGTAGAAAACCACTTCTCTTTTGACATACAGAGATACATTTCTTCCTGGCCCAAATATGTACATTTGTAAGTTTTTAGTGCAAGCACTGGGAATCTTGGGAGCTTTTACTGGAAAATGAGAAAAGGTAACTTTGACCAGTGAAAAAAATCACCTTTTCATGAGCCAAAGGACGAAGCAGTATGCTTTATGATGCTCAGTTGGCAAAAGAACAAGTGGAGATGGATTTTAATGCTAGGTTGTCAACGCAGTAATGAGGAGAACATTCCAATGGTAAATTAAATTGTATTGAAGCTGTATTACAAGTGGTATTTTAAAAGCATGGAAGGAAGGAAAAAAATAATCACTATTGCTCCAAGACAGTAAGGAGCACCAAAAATGATATGCATTTCACAAATGGGTCAATGGGTCAATTACTAGCACAGGACGATCTAAATGAACACTAGCAGCTGAACTCAAGTGATACCAGCCAAAGTTTTCGCCCAACTACTACACAAAAGCAGTAGAGATCAAAAGAACTTTCTCACATTAGGAATGAGAGCTGCTTATCAAACAGCACAGTGATGAGCAGCTACAGGGAAACAGTCCTACAATAATCGATCATCAATCAGTCATAGAAAGTGCTTATTCTGCTATTATACAAAATCTTCATTACTCCATGTGAACAGTTCTCAAGAGAGAAGAGATAAAGCTTTTTTCCAATGAATAAAGCAATAGTTTATATGCAGTAAAACACATTTGCTTCTAGAAAAATAGCAACAGGAGAAAAATACCAAACAATTTATATTGAGGCATTGGTATTAGCAAAGGATCTCTATACTTCTCTTTCTTACGTCTTCTAAAAAATGCAGAATTATAGCTTCACTGGATTAGGAAAGGTGAAAAGATATTTTATTTGGCAGCAAAACAGTCTTGAGCAGTTTAGAAATCAATATCATTTCAAAATGACATGGAATACTGCAGTTTACCAAATTTTGACAGTGGAAACTGAGACAGTGAAGCCTGTGCCCTTTCAAAGTAAGCAGAGGGCTATTGCAAGCTCCATGACCAAAATATGCTACAAAACTGGAAATAATATTAGTGTAAGATAAAGGTCAAATACCTAAACAAAAGGTGTTCAGTTCTTTAGCATAAATGTAATGTCGAAATTTTAAAAATAGTTTGAATATATTATAATTTATAATTTATAATTGTTCAGATTTATAATTTGTAATTGTTGAGATTCACAGATAATAATATTAAGTGCCCTGGGAAAGACAGGGGGAGAGAAAAAAAACTATTTCTGCTATTTATTTTTGAAACATAGGCATTTTCTTTCCTTTAAGTGAGCCTGCAACCACCCTGGCACATATTCTACACCACTAAATAACAACTAGATGCTCACGCTTGGAAAGCTGGGTGAAGGAAGCAATTTAAACTTTATTTTCATAGTGGAAAATAGGTTTTGCCAAAATAGTTTCAGTTTATGAAAGAGGAGAACAGCTGTATTTGGTTTATAATAAATCTTTCACAAATCAGTAAAAGCAAATAGACAGCACAACTGTAACCCATAAAAGTGGAAAATATTAAACAACAGACAGAGAAGTTGTTAAACTTTCCCACAGATGCTGTTGGTAAAAAGCCTCTGCAGAATATGTATATGAAATGTGCATGAAAAGGGAACCTGAAGGCAGGGGGCATTGGAATGAGGCATATCCTATTAAGGTGGCTATTCTGGCTATGGAGGAAGGTGTCTCCAGCAGTTTCCTACTGCCATTACTGAATGTTAGTGCAGAATAATTACTTGCTTGCCAAAAATGACAGGACGTTGACCCTGCAGACTTATTGAATTCATACTACTTGCCTCCAGGCCATGTCGGGGGTTATTCAATTTTGCCTGAGGAGGACAATCTATTATGAGAGATGAGTCAAGGAGGCATCTTCCCTGATTGCTCACCAAAACCATTATCGCAGCATAGAGGGGCCACGAGCAGCGAGTGGACAGACGAGGCAGCACTGATCCCGATTGCCGAGGGACCAGACGCAATTTGCATTGTGAGCAGCAGCGCAGCTCTGGGCAATCAGCCGGGGATGGGGCCGCCAGCCGTGCGCCCCAGCATTCGCGGCATGAGCACCGTGCTGCTAATTGCTTGTGCTCGGCCTGGCACAGAGGAGGCTGATTGGCTTGATCTGCTGCTGGATGCATATTTTTACATTGAGAAAACCCCACAAGTGATCCCCAAAGGGAAAACCAAATGTTTAAGGTGCAACACACACTTAAACCTCTGACACTGACTCTTGTTACAGCATAATTGTTTGATGTCGACTTTGTTCAGCCAGTTAATGAGACAAGCAAACCACAGCTCCATCCAAAAACAAAACCAGCCCAAATATTTCCATGGAAGAAAAGAAACCAAAAACAGACAAACAAACAAACAAAAAGACAACAACAACAAAAATCCCACAGGACTGATTTCTGCTAAAAGATAAATGTCTGCAACAAACTTGCCCCAAAGCCTGCCAGTGTCAATGGGTGCCTTTCCAGTGGCTTTCAGTCACTTTAATACAGGCCCTCTAGACTTAATGTCATGTTCTCACCAGTTTTATACAGGTTCTTCACCTCTGAAAAGAGCAATATTGTATTACGTACCTGAATACAGTTACTTAATTTACGGAACTAATTGGACATATAAAATAAATCAATGTTTTCCAGCTCTCAGAGGATACGCTATTCCCAACCTTGCTTGGTGCTAGCAGAATTGATTTAAAACCTGACTGAAAGAAAATGAAGCCATTGGAAATGCTATGTGGCTCATTTAAATGTGTTGGGCAATTTTATTTCAACTCTGCTTGTGAGAAACCAAGAACACAGCACAGAAATTCACATTAAAACATGGTTATGAGCACGGAAAAATAAATGTGCTTGCTCAATTGCTGTAACTTGGAAAGTATAGAATCCTCCTCTGCTTGCAACATTTTTTTTCAATATTTTGGCTAGTAAATTTGAAATTGCGACTGGATGCTCTTATCTCAATTAAGCCATTTTACAATCCAAATTCTAACATCCAAGAAATATTTTTATGTAGATTTTAAATTTAACTAAAACTCGAGAATAAAATATTAATTCAAACACATCCTAATAAACATTAAAAAAAAAGCACTTTTTGTTCTTTTCTTGTCCATGTTAAGATAAATTTTCAGTTATAAAGAGAATTTGAGAAAATAGAAAATTCTAATATTATCACCAAAACCAAGAGAGAGGCAAGTTGTATGTAAACTTACAAAAACTCAGTCCAATATATTCTGCCATAGTGACTGTCACTACTTGCTGGGGATTATTTGATGGGCAGAGCAGATTTCTCTTGAAGCCGCAGCCTGGATTACTGTGAGGGCAAACAAAGGAAGATGAAAACATTGTGCCAATCTTGTTTGCACTGTGCAATAGGAGCTCATATATAAAGGCTTGACTTAAAACCTGTAGGTGCACTCAAACTGATAAAGTCAGCCCTTTCCTCATCAAAACTTGATCACATAATTTACTGCTTTCCTTAAAACAAAAATGAAACTGTTCATAGTAACTTTTTCCATTCACTTACTTCTTCTCTGAAGTAGTAGAACAGCAAACATCAGATTAACAATGAAGTCCACAACCACAGATCTTGAAGACATTTTGGTTTTTATCAGGTTGTTGCAGAAAGGCTCTGATCTTCTACTCATTCTCGGTCATCTGCATTTGTCTCACTTTGGTATCTCCAATGGAATATGTATGATAGATAAAATGATACAAGGTGGTTCTGTTCAGGTGCTTGATGAAATCATACAAAACTATTTTATGGAACTATTACAAAGCTATTATAAAATACTAAATCACTGAAAAGCATTCAAACCTTGCACTGAAGGAAACACCCTTAGTTTTCACCCGGGCTTTTCTGGAGTGAGTATTTCTGTAACATCAGATAGCTTCAAATCACTGGGACAACTTCTGCCTGAAGAGAACCATCGTGTCTCTGGCCAAGATCCTCGACATTACACTTTCCCAGACCTCAGCATATCCTGTGCACTGAATGGGATAATGTTATTGAACAAAATACTATGAGATAATGAGAATAATAAAATTTTGCATTCTCAATTGGTGTTTATTCATTTGAAAGTTAAATCCCAATTACATGCATGCAAGAGTTATATTAACGAAGACTCCATTTTAATATTTAGTAACTTCTTAGGGACTGACTTGACAGCCATCACAGGAAGGTGTGCACATACAGATAAGGTCAAGGATGGGCTGCTTCCTTTTCACACCCTAACATGAGGAGAAAGAGAAGAAGCAGTCAGGTGGACAGTGCATTTTGCACATGAATCTTCCTGGTAAGCAGAGTTGAGCAGCAAAAACAAACAAAAAAGAACCTCAACCCCCCCCCTTC
>NW_024884475.1:32490976-32627965 GCF_019232065.1 Centrocercus urophasianus | reverse complement strand
ACAAAAACAAAACAACACTTTACTGTCTCCCTAATCTTCTTTGTTTGGCTTGTTTTGGTCTTCTGGGAGGGCAGGGTGTGTTATTTGAGTAGAGGGATGTTGCTCAAGTGGTTCTACGCTTAGCCAACATAAACATTACTTTCACAGCATATTTAGTACAATCAGCTGGTATTAAATATTAAATCTCAACTTTTTTGAGTACTGTCTACACAAATGACACCTACCCATCCTTCTTCCAGAGACCACATTAACTCAGATGTCAAGATCATGTCAGAATCCCTCCAATCTCTACAGATACGTGAGGAGTATTCTCCAGGTAAAGTAAATTTTTAATGATTCATTTTCCTTTGCAAGCTTGTCTCTAGAGAGAGGTCAAGATGCGTTAGCAAAATTTGGTTTTAGCACCACTGGAAAATATGACTACAGGTCTTCCAAAGTTCTTCTAAAGAAACACACTTAAATGCAGCTTTTCTTGAAAAAGCTTTACTGTAATGGAACCACAACATTTCTGCTACCACTGTAGCTTCACTGCAGATGTAAATATTTCTGGGGTGAATCCACAATCCATGGTCCCTGAGGAGTATACTCTAGCATGACATAGATCTGCACAAAATGTAGAAAAGAAAAAACACAGGATAATCACATATCTTCCAAAGTGCTGTTTATCAGCAATATATAACTGAAATACAAAGTTTTAATGAGTCAGGAACAAGTGCATCTGCTTGCTCAGTTGTTCACATGGGTTTCTTAGGATGCACAAGATACATCTTTTCCTTTTCCAGTTTTTTTTTCTTCCGTTTCTCTCCTACAGGTAAATAGCTTTATTAATAGCCACAGCATTGATCTTCCAAGAATTAGTAAAATTTATATTAATTCCAAAGTCAAATTGATCACAAATGATGTTACAGGGGGCAGAGACATACTGCTCAATGATGCCCTTTACTCACAATTCTCTCACAAAGTCATTGCCAATTTCAGCTGACTTAAGGCAGGAAGAATTGACTGAGGGGGTTATGTTGCTGAGCTCCCATCCACATTCCAGATACCTAGGTATCTACAACCTGCCATGACAGAAAATTGCTCTTTTAGCATTTTACATAAGAGACAGTTACTCCTCTGAAGAAGCTGGCCCTTTGTTTTCAGAAGCAACCTTCCACCTACCTGTGGGAGTTCCTGGAACTCAATCAGTACCTCATCTGGGAAGACTGACTTGAGACATTGATTCTTGAGGTGCTGGATTAAGGCAGCAGGAGTGAGGCAGATTGATTCCATTTGTAGATTTCTTTCTCAGCTTTTATGCTATACAAACCATTTTTACATTTTTCAACCCGTTTTCTGGCTAGCTTTTAAGAGTAAAAACACTTTTCCCTGAGGTCACTTTAATCTCACAGATAGAAAAGTATATTTGTGGCTATTTTAAGGAGCTCCTAAAAGTGCAGGAGAATTTCATAATTCAATTAATTCACTAATACTGTTTAACATTTTGGTTTTATTTTGGTTTTAGTACTAAGTAAGGATTTTGTTTAAACATATTTTGGAAATGACTTAAAGGTTTCTTACATGTAAATTGCTGTTTAGACACTTTCGTGCCAGTTGCACATCTATGCAGTGCCAAAGAGGCCAAAAGGACTGTTCATTTATGTGATATAAAAAATTAGCAGTACTTACTCTTAAAAGAATGATAATTCTCTGAAAGGAAAAATTATCTCCTAGACTCTAAGTAATACAGAGACCCTTACAAACCAATCCACAAGTTATCATGTAACTCAATGAGGCTCAGTAAGTAAAAAAATGCCTGTGGGAAATGATGAGCAGCACAGGACCAAAAAAACATCCTTCTTCAATATTTTTCTGCTATGGAGAATTTGGCTAAAATAGAAGAGAGGCTTGCTTCCCAGGATTCCCTGAATGCCAGTGCAATCCTTGGGAGCTGTTGTCAGACATACATTCAATCAAAGCATAAATATTTTAAACCCGCCTCTCTGAAGAGAAGGGTCCTCCGGTGTCATGAATGTTACTTCTGGTCATGGACCATAATTCTGAGCCCAGCAGTGCTCACATATATATCTCCATCTGGGACAGCAGCAGTAAAAACATAAAAGTCTCTGGTTTCCATATGACATTTTCTGGCATAGTTGAATTTTGCTCTACATTGGAGGATTAGGATTAGAGTGCAGATGTAATAAAATTTCATGGCTTCTTTCCCAACCTGGGTTCTTCTTATTAGAATCACATGGGGACATAAACTGATCGTAAAAATGGTAAATCTATTATTATTTAAGTTATATGTATTATTCGTACATGGGATGTATTGTGAGAACGATAAATTCTAGGCATGCACCAGTGAAGTGATATTAGTAAATCAATCATCCATACTAGTTTTCACAAACATAAGAACTACTTAACCAAACAACAGACTTAAAAAAAAAATTAACTTTTGATTGGCTTATACTATTCAAACAGTACATCAAAACCTGATGTATAAGGTGAAGGTATTTCTACAGTAGTTCTGTCGAGGTTTGTATGCATAAAAGGTAGGAGCACACAAAGCTAGATGAGGCCATGTAACTGGCAGATGAAGAAAATCCCCAAAAGATTTTAATATGGGGAGGTGAACGAGTGAAGGAAAGATCACAACTTGAAACATGGGAAAGAATGCTATCTCCTGGGTTGAGAAATAGTTTGGGTGAGAGGATATAGAGAGAAGCTGGTCAAAGATGAGTGGAATGAGGTTTAAGCAAAGGGTAGATGTGGTACCAAGGGTCATGTCTTAGTGGGCAATATTGGTGGTAGGTAGACGCTTGGAATAGATGATCTTAGAAGTCTATTCCAACATTAACAATTCCATGACTCTATGACTGACTGACAGGCTGGAGGATGTCTTGCCTGTAGCAGTTGAAACTGCTACAGGAGGTAGCGGCAAAAGAAAATAGAAATGGCAAAGAAACTGGCCAAGATCTCAGCATGCATAGAAGAAAGCAAATCTAAGGCAATAATGCAGAGTTGGCAGCTTGCTTAAATACAGCTGTCACTCAGAAGATAGCAATAAAAACTGGAATAAGGTCCTCTACATTCTGCAGCGATAGAATACATGTGAATATGCACTTAAGACTTATTTGCAACCACAAATATTGTAATTGAAAATTAACTCACCAGCTCTAACTTGAAACATATCTGACTTCAATAAACAAGGAGCTCATTTCTTCACCTGAAATATCTTTTGTGAAGATGATTTCCCTGTGCCCTTCTGCAATTATGTTTTCTCCCAGAACTTTTCTCTGGCTTCTTGCAGCACCACTGAAACACACAAAATAAAAATGTCTAGCCAAATCATAGCACCCTTCCCAGCCTCAGTTCCCTCAGGAAGTATTCATTTCCAGCACAAGTTAGCATTGTGCACTCAGATAACCTCAACTCAGTGGATCTGTGTAGGAGATTATTGACTTCTCTTGCTCAGAGGTGCTGGAGAAAACAAAAAATGCCCTTTTGCATTATTTACTGCCCATAGGAACCTGCAGGACTTCTCTGGACTCCCATGTGATGCAACAGAAGACATGAAATAACCCAGGGATGCAGTCCTGCATTGCCCCCAGCCAAGACTTACAAGCCTGTAGTGGAGCAAGGCTCCTCCTGGCACTGTATTTGATAGAGCAGCTGAAACAGCCAGGCCTAAAAAAAAATTGTTTTCATCTTTTTTTTTGCTACAAGCTTTCAATCTCTTACTGCATGGACACTGCCATATATTTTTCAGGTCTTACTAGTTTTTATTTGACTAGACTCAAATAACTGTAGAGCATCCTTTGCTGTGCTGTTTCTCTCACCTTTTTCAAGATGCACAAATCTTCACCACACCTCTGGAAACATCCTTCCATTCAAGATGGTCATTCCTCAAAGGACCTTTTCAAGGAAAAAATAAAATTAATTTCATAATGTGATTTAGCAGCAATTTTCCTTTTAAATATGGAAGCACCAGTACCACTTCCTCCAAAGCTTTTTCATAATGTTCATTTAAACGTATGGGTGAGAAAAATGGAGTATAAAACATTAGGTTAACATTTGGCATCTGAAACAGTGTTTCAGAAATTAATAGCTCCAGCTTGCAGACAACATTCATATTGACCACTGACCTATTGAACTACTATATTTAGAAAGATCATTTAAAGGAAAATCTCATAGGCTATTGAATTTGAAGCTCCTCCAGATACTCTGCAAGGCTCTTTTTTTTCTCCCTTTCTCTCTCCTGCAGTAGAATTCTCCAAGGCAAATGCGGTAAAATATTTTGCTGCAGGGGATACTTTACTTTCAAGATTTATTCCTTTGCACCACAAATATATCAAGGAAAAAAATCAAAGACAATACAAAAAATGTTGAAAGAATTGGAAAGTTTATTTCCAGTCTTAGCATGAGTTTGACAGTCATGCAGGAATTGTTTGTTTTATAGTGTAAAGGGGGTTAATTTTCATGTTAGGCATCTATGATCAAACTGAAAAAACTCACATTTTATTTTAACATTAGTTGTTTTCCCTTTGATGCCATGTCAAGGGAAGAGATTGCCTTTCCTACTTATTGAAGACATCTCCTACAGAGGAATTGTGTTAATTATCTTGACAGATATAACCTGCAAGCTTGTTTTGATGAGCTGTGATCTATACGATGTAAAATATATCAAAGCATTATGTACACAAGCCTATTTAGCATGCTAGCAGCATGTTTTTAGAGATGCTTGGTCTCTACTTTTCTCCTCCCAATAGTTTGTACACTGACCTAACTCTTCCTTTCACATTTGGTATATGAAAGACACACCATCATGTGCACAGCCTATTATCATCTGCCCTTCTCCTAGGGTAGAAATACGTATAAGATGATTTAATAGTCTATAATATCCAAACCTGAGGGAATATTTTACTGGTCATTTCACCTCATGCATTCTCTCCCATTTATTCCTTTCCTAAAGTACTGTGTGCGACATTTTGCTCTTAACAAACATTGATATTGAAAACAAGTAAATACATGTTATAATTAAAGAGTTTCTCAACAGGAGGTAAAATAAAGATTTGGTCTTACAAGATTCCCTTACATATTCTGCAGACTGTAGATAGTATAGCTTTACATTTATTGAAATTGTCTTTTCCCCCGAGTTCTAAGAAAATGTGCCTAAAGCTATTATTGCATCTATCGACTCTGTGGGGTTTAACGGACGTGGCTCCTGCTCCCATGTGGTTGGAAAATGACCTCTGTGAAGCAAAGTTCAAGCAGAGTGAAAGCTCTGAGACTGAGATTAGAGACCTGTCAGTTGCCGTGTAGGATAAAAGTGTAAAATTATATGTGACGCTTGGTTCAGTCACATCAAACAGCTCAGAAATGTTTACTGAATGAACTACACAGTCGCTAATTACACTTTCCCCTTAAGTATTCACATTATCTTGGGCAACAAATACCCAGAGAATATGGAAAAGGAAAGCTTCTAATAAGTATGCAACTATTACAGCAGGCATGTTTTTGCACCTTAATTTTCTTCCTGTGATTATTTATAGTGAAGAAGCAAATTTGGCCTGTCATCACATACTGCATCTCCTTGTTTTTCTTCTGGGTCTTCTGAGAAAAAGAGATTATAAATTTAAAAACAAAACAGCAACAGGAGCATATCTGCTAACATAAAAAAAAATACAGCCTTCCTCATAACATGGTACAAACCATTTCCTTAACCTAGTGACTTTCAGTGACCAATCTTGTCAGTCTGGCCAGATATATGATATCTAATGATTAAAGCAGTAATTAAAAATCTGATGAATCAAAGTGTGTTGGAATTGCTCTTTCTAGAGGAAGAAATTAAACCTTGTATACCTGGGATTTTTTTATGCTTGCAATTTACCTACGTTAAAAATCTGCTTTCTCTTGATAAACACTATTTTCCAAATTTTGTAACATAATACAGAAGACTAATAATGAAAGTTCCAAAATCTCTGGCCATGGACATGATTTAGAGAGCAAAAGCAAGATGCAGAGGACTGGGGACTTCTGAACTTCTGAGCTGACTTTGTGGAGCAAATGGGTGAAAAAACTTCAGGCAAGAAGGGAAGGGAAGACCAGGGGAGGTGCTCATGCCGTAGAAGTTCTCCACCCATCTGCTTCCAAGCTCATTTGCCCCAGGCTGAGAGAACAAGATCATTGACAAATGCACAGAAAAGGAAACCAGAGATGATCCATTTCTGGGAATATATATGTTGCTCAAGCATGCAAAGATAGAAAGTGAGTCAGAACTGCTCAGCCTGGTATCATTTGCCTGCTGTATGTGAAAAACTTAGGGCTTTTATTTTCTTCCTTTCTCTGAAAATTCATTCTGTATGATTGAAGTCTTATTTTTCCTCAATGATTTCTTGGATTCATACCATATTCTGATTAGAAAAAGAAGAATCAATTTGTTTAATGATATACGAGATAAAAGCTGATACATTATAAACTCAGTTACACTAAGCTGCCAAGCCACTCTGGAAGAAACTATTGTTTTGCTATCTGAATATTTCTATTGTCTGCTCAAGTAGAGATTAGATAAACTATTTAACATTACCGAGCATAAACAACAAATTATTTCAGTTATGATCAAACAAATATAGGTTTATCTGCCTCCGTGAATTTTACGTATACCTTTAACTTTTTATGCATGCAATTTTTCTTAGATAAGATTGTCTTTTTCTTGATCTTCCTTAATTTCAAATCCTGTAACATCATAAAAATCCTACACAACAAAGGCAGAATCTTAATCTTCTGTAACGTATTAAATAAATTGCTACTTAAAAATAATACATGTTGGTGGTTTTTTTTGTCTCCACTTTTATATGATCTCTAAAACACATGCTTAATTAAAATTGATCTCTCTTACTTGAAATCTTTACAGAGAGACCCAGAGAAACATGGCCTCAAACACAGTTGTTTGAATTTACATTAGCAAAAGATCTAACCAATAATATCTAATTACTGTTGCATAATGTCATTTACACTCAATGTTACTCTGTCAAGAATTTTAATAACAACAAAGCATGCAGTGTTTCCAGTTGAGACTAATTGATTGAAACCACAGGAATATAAAAACAATTGTATCTGACACTGTGGTCATCAAGCAGAACAGATTAGTTAAAATTTTAACTGCTTTTTTTTTTTTCTTCATTACAAATATACTGCAGTGGTGGGGGTCTGGTACTGAGGTCTGGGGTTTGGTTCCCCATTATAGGTCATAAAGGGCAAATCTCACAGTATTTTTCCTGCTAGTTGAAGCAGCCATACCATGGAATCTGAAAAACTAACCCAAGATGGTAGCAGTGGGGTGACATGTATAAATGTCACATATGTGTTGTATTCTTTTTAAGGCTGCACATTTTAAGTCTACCTAACCATCCAAAACAAAACAAAACAGAAAAAGAATTGATCCTTTTGATTTCTACCTGCGTCTGACTAAATAGTCTCATGGATTTGCTGCCTTTCCTAATCTCTTTTGAAAGGCCTATTTTATGTTTGGCCGATTACAAAGCTTTATGCACAGGTCTGTTTTCTTACACGTGTTTATTCTACCAGGAAAACCCAAAAATGTGTGCCTGAGAAACTAATGCTGTATCACAGCCATAAGGATTGCAAGGGCATGTTGCTCATGTGGAAATTAAAGGAATACCTGTTCTACGGTCTTTACCAGAAAGGAACATCCAACAGCACAGCACTATCTTTCTCTAAAATATTGCCTCAGCTGTCTCCAGGTATTTTGAAGGCAGATGCCTCAAAGACAGACTGAAATGAGTAGTGTAGCTCAGGTGACTTAGCAGACATCCCAGGGAGCAGAGACAAATCCACCCACTGGAGTGACTGATGGATCAAAAATACCTCAAGTTTCTCTCATGTGTGATCTGTCAACATATTTTAATACTAAACCTGATCAAATTTTTGATGAGGAGTGAGATCAGGATAGGAAAGAAAAACAGTTTGGAAATCACGATTTAAAAAAAAGCACACTCGTTTAAAATGATGCACAAATTCCATGGCCAGAATTCAAAGACAGTATGGAAACTTTTTGGAGGAGATTTTCTTCAAGCTTTGCCATTTGTGGACAATTTACAGACCTATCACTACTCAGAGTTCACACAGTCCCAAATCTCTTGAAATTCTCCTATTTTCAAATTGGGGAAAAAAAAAAAAAAAAAAAAAAAAAAACAAAAACAGAAAGAAAGAAAAAGAGAAACTTAAAAAAAGACAACATATTCTATAATTTGGAATTTAGAGTACAAATCTTCCTCTCTGCACTCGTCATTTCTCCTTTCCTGGTATTCTGAGGGCATTAGCAGTAGTACGGAAGGACAGAGATTTCAGTGCAAGCCTAGAGTGATGGCAAGTGCTGGAGATAATGAGGGAGCTCAGCAGAGGAGGGTGCTTGAATAGGTGTTGAGAGAAATACTTGTTAAGTGTAAATTTTCTTTAGTGGGGGTGTTAATCTATCAGATAACATGACTTGAGGCAGATAGTCATGAACTGAGTCCCGAAAAATGGAGTTTTTCCTTCTGGAAATGTATCAGACTTTGGTAATTTGTCTTTTTTGCAAATGTCACTGAAAAGGGCACATTTTCTTTCTTTCATCCTTTCTTCCTCTCTCCCTTTCTCTCTTTTTCTCTTTTGTCTCTTTTTCTTTCTCTCTTTCCCTCTTCCTTTCTTCCTTCCTTTTTTTTTTTTTTTTTTTTAAGATCTATTCAAAAGGTAGAAAGTTCTTTCAGAAGATTTAAGCTTTTGTTTCAATTATTTTATGTAGAAATGATTTTCAAAAAATAAAGACATGAAGGATATGCCCTAGGCTTGACTTCCTATGAGCTAAGAATGGGATAAATCAAATCTTTGCATTGCAAAAAGTAATCTTTCCTCCCTTGCAATGGTATCAGCATCTGCAGGTCTATATCCACTGGGAACAATTAATTTTTTCCCAAACAAGTTTGCTCGTTAGAGTATCTGACTATGACTATTTATTTCCAGTTGATGGTGCCCTCTTTTTGTAGCAGATGTAGAAACTGAACATAAGTTTCTTGAACATGTGCTATTATGGTTTGAGAAGGTCAGGCAGGAACCAATGAGAAACCCAAACTCTAACAGGGCTAATAAGGAGCAAGTTTAAACTAGTTAACTGGTGACTAGGAGAGGGATGGAGTGCATCTTCAAAAAATATTTCCTTTATATAAAATGTGAATTATACACTGGATTATGTCACTTGATGACAAGAAGAACAAGTAAAACCCCATCTCCTCCTAAAGCTCAGTCTTAACTCCCTTTCTGACAGCACCACATCCTCTTATCTGTAATGGTCTTCAGACCCAAACAGGGACTCACTGTCCAAAGAAAACAGCAGTTTGCAATGCTCTCTCCTACCTACCACATCTCATTTTTCTTTTTCAACAAATCTTTTATGATCTTTTCTCTCCCATTATAAAAAAAAAACTTGTAGAAAATTATTTTCCTGTGGCAGTCTCCCTTAATAATTCCCACCGTCACTCCTCCCACACCAGATATCTCTGGAAAGCCAGTGGATTGTTCGTACCATTAGCACTGAGGGCACAGCAACCTCACGGATTCCCTTATCATGATGAAGTTGAGCCAGTCCTCCAGGCAATTTTACAATGGCTTTCCCCCTACAATAGACCACTTTATAGCACTCTTGCCCGATTCAAATTGACCTGCAGGGCATATTTCAATAGCAGCTTAATTCACTTTCTCCCTTCCCTTGAGCTGAAAACAGGAGGGCATTAGCTGCCGTATAATGTGACGTCTATGTCTTTTCTCTACTATTATCTTGACTAAGTAAATCATAAAAATAGCAGTATAGTTGTGTGCTGATTTAAATGAAGAAATATGGTTCGATGTTAAAATAATTCCTTTAATTTATATATAGCAAAGCCTCCTGCAATGTATTATGTCAGTGACATCCTGAATCAAGATGTGCAATCTTGAGAAATTATTTGATTAACTTCTGTATTGTAAAATATCTTCTCATGGCAAGTTCTTAAGCCTGTAAGAGCTGCCAAGTTCAAGCCACTGTGGCTCATGCTATAAGTCTTTCTGCAGTCCTTTGGGCCACTCTGTAAAAAGAGCTACCACTTCACTGTCGCTGTCACTTCTCACATTCAGTCTCTAAAGCTCTGTTTGTTGTTTCATTCTGTTCTATGTCTCCCTTAGGAACTTCTTCATTTTAATATAAATAGAGCGCTTCATCATACAGTGCCAAAGACTCGCGAAAGGTACAACTCTCAATATTACTGAAGATGATGCATACAGATGAATTTAGGAGCAGGTTTCAAACAAAGGGCCTTAATGAAAAGGGACAAACTTCCTAATCCAGAAGTATGGGAGTCTGAACATATTACAGGAAAGGGAAAAAAAACACTTTTCTATGCTAACCATTGGTTTGGTATTTATTTACAAACATTTCAGATAGATAATTATGGCCATTTGATGTACGTCACAAACACATGACTCAGTAGGAGTTACTTTTAATTTTAATGAGATTTTTCTTTCAACATTTTTAAATTGCCTTTCTGATTACTTTTTTTCAACCTCAAAACATTTCTTAGCAAAAAAAGAAAAACATTTCAGCAAAAATATTCCTTTCATATATATGTATTTATATTTAATATTATTTCTCAGTTTTAGCTCTTTTAGCTCTTTTATATCTGCCCATTTATATGACATGATCACGGATGTGACATAAAAATATTATAACAGGAAGATATACTAGGCTAGGTTATGTTATGTTAGGTTATATTAGGATAGGATAGGACAATGATCAAAGACGCCCAGCCAAAGACATGAACTTTAATGTATTAATGATTGTGGAAGCACAAAAGAGAAAGACGCTTTCCCACATCTTCACAGTAACAGCAAAGAAAGTGTGCCACAACCACAGGAAGTCACTATACAATGCAGTAACAGTGATGTTTTACATTCTGGTAACCTATTAGGGAGAAAGTGAATTAAGCTGCTATTGAAATATGCCCTGCAGGTCAATTTGAATCGGGCAAGAATGCTATAAAGTGGTCTAGGATAACTTTTCATACTTTTAGAAGAATATTTCCTGTTTATATGGTAATAAATGTGACACTTGATGTGTTTCATAAAGGATTAACAAAACCAGAGGTTTTTGAATTCTGCAGTTTTACCTCTCACATATTGGTGTCTAAGTGCAGTACCACTCACAGACTAGATCTCATTCCATTTAGCATCTAGTAACACATAAGGATCAAATAAGATTCTAGTTCTGTACTACCAGCAGTTCCTAATGTCTTATTTACATTTAAGCCATTTTGTCCACACTATTTTTCTTTGGTCTCTTATCTGGATAACATAGGTGCTTCTGTCATATATGTATAGAAATGTTTTGAGGATCACACCAGCTCACTCTTGCATATTTAATGTGATCATGCCAGTTTGATAGCTTACTGCATAAGAGTTCTCAGTATTTCAGTTTTCCTTTGTGCCCTCTGCAGCGAATAATCAGGTTGTCTCATATATTTACTGTAATTTTTAAGTACTGTGTGTGTATGAACGTCCCAAACTATTTGAAAATCACTAATATCCAGTTACAAATTCACAAGTGGCAAATATGCAACCATGAAATTCAGTAGTTACAAGGCAGAACATTTGTACATTGTAAATTCCTGTACATTTCTTAGGTTGCATGACGGGGAGTAGCAGGTGACTATCCAGTTTCACGTGCACTTTACCTTGCTCAAACACCCCTTTCACTTCCTTCCCTCCTACTGATGCTGCTGAAGTACACTGCTTCGCTCATTCACTTGAATGCTAAAACACATCACGCTGAAAAAATCACTTAAGGAAACTCAATAGGACCAAAACTGATGCAGACCTTCATCTGAGTAGGTATATCTGTACAATTATGTACATGCTCACATAAACAGATGTGAGGGAGTACAGAGAGAAGATGGGAGTCATGTTACACAACTTAATGGGCAAATGGCTCTTACCATTCCTGCATCTCCAAGGAAGTTGCAGACAAAGCTCAGGCCCTCTGAACCACAAAGCTGTTGGACACAGAGCCCTCTTATTTGGTCAGCTTCCACACAATGGATGTATCTCTAATGTGGGAGTTTCTGCTGATCCAAAGTGTGGCCGGTGATGAACATCTTGTGGAAATCTGCGCAGTAGAAC
Organism: Centrocercus urophasianus; assembly: GCF_019232065.1. Classification (NCBI taxonomy): domain Eukaryota; kingdom Metazoa; phylum Chordata; class Aves; order Galliformes; family Phasianidae; genus Centrocercus; species Centrocercus urophasianus. The sequence goes on along the minus strand of NW_024884475.1, from coordinate 32,615,779 downwards.
AAGTAAAAATTAAATGCATTTTAAAAGTCAATGGAGATTGTGTAAATCTAAATGTGTACAAGGGCTTTTACTATAGAAATAACTTATTTAGTATATTAGCCCTAAGTCTTTTTACTTTAGCTGCCAATTCCTACATTTTCAAAACAACAAAAAAAGTAAATTTAATCTTAGATAGCAGGTTTTACAGAAAAGTAACAGGAAAATATAGTCTTGAAAGATAGACAAGCTCAAAAGGGGAGAATGAGGTTATTAACTATTGCATTTATATATGTTTCTAATATAGAAATCTGCTCCCAAATTACATTTAAAACACTGTGTTCGTTATATGCTCATCACCTCTCAAATGCTTTTTTTGATATCTGTCACACCCTTTCCCAGAGCCAATAAAAGATACAGCAATTTGATTATTCCTCTCAAATATACAGTACTTGACTTGATAAGCAGCTCTGAGTCTCTTCAGCCAATCTGCTCCTACAGCAAGGCACTATTTGGTGAATAAAGGTGAATAGAGACTGCCCCATTTTTATAAAAGATAGTTTTACACCAAGACATAATCTAGGGTTAGTATTTGGTTGTCTTATCCCATGATTAATATCTTCTGATGAAGCACAGCAAAGGACACAAGCATGTTTACTCAAAAGGCAAAGACTAGTAGAAAACCTTTGATAATGGTACTCAAATTCTGTTGTGATACAAACCTCTGCAAATTAATTGGTAGCAGAATTTAATTCCTGAGAACAGCCTTTCTATCTTCACTCTATGCTTGGAAGTTTTGCTTCACCTGTGTTAAAACATCATAATCTTACAGCTGCTAATTGCAGCAGAGTGCCTCCTTGAGTTATTTTTGTGGTCAGCAAGAGACTGTGTGTGACATTATATGTTACAATAACTCTCGATGAGGTCTTTCTGTTGTGAAGATTTTAATGCAGAAAGAAGAGGCAGTGGAATCTCCAAGCATCACTTTAATTTCTAAGTGATTTTTTAAAAATTAAGATGATTTGATAATTTATCAGATTTACTACTTTAATACGCATGCACAGTGGTGTAAAGCATTAACCAGATAACCTTTGTATGGCCATTTGTCTTAATGAAGAGCATATTAGTTCAGTTCCGACTATACTAGGATTTTGCCTGAGCAGAAACTGACTGAATGACTGCACAGATTTAACATGATGAGTCATAACCTTCTTATTGAAACCAATCTTTTGTTTACATATTACCCAATATCCTGAAACCCATATTTAGTAACTCACATTGCCATTGGCAAGAATTCTGCTGAGCAAGAAACATGTAGGGCCTCCAGATTTTGGCTTGATTCATCTTTAAATCTTCCTCAAGTACAGAGTGTACAAGCAACCAATTCTTTTCTTAGAAAGAGCATTTTCTAATCTCTCTCAATTTTTTTTTATCAGCCTATGAATAAGCACATATTCTTTCAGACAAGAATGTGTATCAGATTTCCTGGAAACCATCCCACTAGGGCACGACTATTGCTCTAAAATAAGCAGTGAAGCACTTAAAAATGGGCTAATTAGCTATTTGCTGTACTTGACAGATAAAAGATGTATGTAAGCACAGAGAAAAGACTGCAAATATAGATATCCTTGATTATGTTATTGTCCAACATTTTAATTAATTTCTTAGGCCATCTTTGTGTAATATAAAAAGGTTTTAAAAGATGTGATAGTAACAAAACTGTGATGTCTCTTTAACTAATCACCATCACTGCAGGGTGCTGGAAATTTTAAAGCACGTCTTATATGCTCAGTTCATTGAAGAATTACTTTTAGTTCCACTGGTCTTAATTTTCATTTCTTTGCAGAATAGCAGTGAGAAAGGTGTGATTTGATTCCAACAGAGTACTGCCCAGAAGTCATGGCAGATGCCATTCTGACATGTAACTCATCCCCAGAGGAGATATACTGGCTGGTATCTACCAATAGGGCAGATGATAAAACCCTTCAGCTCTGTCTGCAACTCTGCAACTCATTCACTGCGTGAGGAAATAATACAGCTTCTCACTGACTCAATTTACCTACTTATAAAACTGGGGAATCATATTTATCCATGGTGTATGAGTGCTGCATGACTTTACACTCTGCTCCCTCCCAGTTTTCTGAGAGTCTATGATGAAATATGCTAACATATTTTTGCCCCTAATTTTAGTCATAACAAACTTGTGTACAGTGTGAGGTTGACCAAGTAAATACATTTAGTGTACCTTCTGAAACAAAACCATACTAGAGCAGGATTTGGGTTCCAGCAGAAATTAACCATTCTTCCTGACTTACCAATACATGTTCACAGGTTCACAGTGACACACATTCACCTTGGTCATAAATCATTTTGGCAAGCTTCCATCAATGATGCAAGAAGGAAGGATTTGGTCCAAAATAATGAGGCATATGGATAAGTAGGCAGATACCAACAAAGGAAAAAAAAAAAAACCAGCAGCATTTTAAGCTTTGTTAATAGTGAAGGTACATTAAAGTAGCCGACAATTTGTTTGATAAGCAATTGGTACTTGACAGGCCAGTGACAGCCTTGCTGTCAGGAGATCACTGTTGCAGTCTCAGTATGTGACTTTAAAAACTTCACTAGGGGAAAAATTACAGTCAGGCAAGCGGCTGCAAGGCATAGCCTAAGGCGCTATCTGCCAATAACTAAGTCCTAGGGAAAACTGATTTGTGGCTTCTGATCACATGAACCTATAGCCTTCACTATTGACTAATTGTGGTTCATCTGGATGTAGATCTATCTTGGCTAACAAGAAAGCACTAGAGGTCTTCATTTAGCCATTGAGCTGAGTCTCTGGAGACATGTGTGCAGCTGTCTTTACCTTCTTACCAATCAACACATCAAAAGCGGCAGAATATATTTCCACTTTCAGAAATGCAAACTGCGAGTCAGATAAAGTTGCCAAACTAGACTTGAAAAAGAAAGTGAATGATTATGATTCCAAATACAAAAGATAAATCACATATGATTGTACAGAACTTTGCTATATATATAAATTTAGAATAGATACAATGGCGTTAATTTATCTGCTGGACATCATTTTAATGTAACTAAAAGATTAAAGCAATTTTAGTGTGTTGGGTTTTTTTTGTTTGTTTATTTTTTGGCCTGTAAAGCAACAAACAGGAGAGAGGTCAAGCAGACAGGAGAAGGCATATTCCCTTGCACAAAGTGCTTATTGAGTGATGCTGTTTTCCTTTGTTTTGTTTCTATGAAGTTAGAAAAGTAAAAAATAATGTACTTGATGCCTTGGAAATACATTCTTAAGTACTATGCAAAGCATCCTGTCTACTTCAAACACTATGCTAAAATTGAAAATAAATAAATAAATGAACCACTGCTATGGAATTATTTGAAGATAAAGCTGCAGGAGAGACAAGGCCAGCAGAATTGACTTAAACAAGTTCTGCTCTTCTGGTCAGGTTAGAGATTCATTCAAACAGAGGTATTATTGGCAAGATACAGAATGCTGCTAATGAAAGAGCAGAGCTCCCTCATACTCCATCAGTGATATCAGAGTTTAAAAATCCACAGCAATTTTAGGGCTCAATTATACTTTGACTTGAAGTTCAGATTTAGGCACACTGGAATTGACAAACAAATAATTTGTTTATCTCCCAAATGAGAAAGAATTTGGATGTCCATTAATCAGCCAAAGACGGATCTGACTGTCAGCCTCATAATATGAGACATATCCAGGCCATTACAATCTTTTCTTTCTTGTACTGGTTCAGTAAGTTGGGACAGAAGTCTTTTTTGTGAGACTTCTCTTTCTTCCTAGTCCAGATGAAAGAGAGCACATAAAAACACACAGTCCTTGCAGCATTTCAACATCTCTGCATGTCAGCGTGGCTGCAGCAGGAAAATAGCAAATATTTTTGCCATTTAGCATTCTGCCCAGTTAAAATACATTTGTAGCCTGGCAGAGAAGAGCAAATTGAGCATATAAAATTAAAAGCAATATAAAATTTCCCATGGAATATTGATCTTGAAACTAATTTTGTGTTTTTTGATTTATATTAATGGACACCTGTTTCTGAATTGCCTATCGTGACCAAGATCAAAGAGGAAATTAAAACTACCTGAGAAGTCTGGAAGTAGAAAATATTAGTAACTTAGAGGAAGAGATCATTTAGATTTAAAATCCATTTGTCAGGGAAGACCGTTCCATGTGAGCAAAACAGAACAAGCTTGCAAGAGTATTTTCAAAGTTGTGAAGGGTTTAACAGAATAAATTTCTGCATCTGTCAAGGAATACTTATTACTACTTATTATTACTACTATGATCTATCTTTGATCTATCACATAGATGCCTCTTTTTTTTCTTCCTTTTTTTTTTTTTTTTAATACCTGGAGAGGTGTACATATATATATATCTCATATTTATTTCTGTTAGACTTCTATTGTAAAGCTTTTGCCCAGTGGATTGATGATAAAAGACAAAAGATTCTCAAAGGGGAGGCAAGTAGTTCAACCTGTTCCCAAAGCTGCCACATCCTTCTTATTACAAAAACTTATTTTCACACTGCTTATAACATTGCAAAATTAACTCCTACAGACAACATTTTCCACATTGACTTAGTTACTCTGGAAGCTATCTTGAGATCCTACCTCTTGCCTGTGAAATACAGGAATGCCTCTATTGTCACAGAAGGGATTGTTTGCTACCCCTTTCTCAAAACATGCATTCAGTTGGTCCAAATCTCAGGGAAGGGAAAAAAAATAACAAAAATCACACTTCAGTACAGGCTCTGTAGATATAATTCCCTCTATTAAAACATTTATAAAGTGAAAAATTCACCCTATTGAACTGACTCTGACTCACACAACAGATGGGATCGATGCAATCTTAGGCAAGGGCAACTTGGAAGAGTTCGTCATGTTTTCTTTCCTGGTTCCTGGCAAAGAGTAGGGTACAGCCAGTATTTCCTGGGATCCTTGCTGCTTTGCCCTGTGCAGGTGCAGAGAAGGCACTTGAGCTGAAAGTGGGTGAAACGTGGGTGAAAATTGAGGAGGGAAATATGAGGGTGGCAGAAATAAGTCCAAAGGTCATGGAAGTGGAGAGAAGAGAGGGGAAATGTGATGAAAATCTCATTGAGAACTGAGCAAATGAAGGGATGGATGAACGTTAGTAAGAAATTTGGAGCAAAATGTTTCTTGTTAGGAAACACTAATTTGTCAAGCTTGCTATTTTTCTGCAGAAATGATTATTTTCCTATTACAGTTTATTCAGGAAAGGGTTCTCACCTCCTGAATGGAAATATTGGAAGAAGGAAAAGGCCAGGGGAAAAGGAGGGAAGGGGAAGAGAAAACTATGCTCTGTGCTTCACATGTTTTCCTAAGCTTCATGAACTCCCCTCAAGGGCCTAATTCAGACTCAGACCTCAGCCTCCCGCTTTCCACAGAAATATCCTTACAGCCAGTGCACTGGCTTCTCCAAGGAGAGTCTTATTTCAAAAGCTTCTATGCAGCAAACTTATAGGCAAACTACTATAACTCTAAAATTTATCATTCTTTAATTAGAAAATGGCAAAATTCAAAATCTCTTTTTTAGTCCATTTCCTCTCCACAATGCGTTATTGTTCAGCTTTTAATGACAGAGACATGCCTTGTTTTCTCAGATTTCCCTCTCAAAGTGCAGGGTAGAGCTGCTCTGGAAATGGATCCAAGCTCTGAAGGCAATTACTGTAGTACCCCTACTTCACTGAATATAGGAATTATCAGAGTAGTAAGATGACAATCACGGAAGATGACAAGAGGTGTTCTCTTGTTGTCAGAGCAATTAAGTTTCACACTCAAGAATGAAGACTTTGCTCAAGATCATTACCTGGGTGTTAGTTCCCTTCTAGGTAGCTGACCACAGGCTGAAGTTCCTGGTCTGTAGAGTACACCGCCAACAGGTATGATTTGTATATAATAAGTATATATCATATCTTTAAAAGAAATAGAAAACAGTAAAACAAGTTCTGGATGAGGAAGTGAAAGGCTTCTTTGACCTCAAGCTGTCAAACCTTCATAAAAATTTGTTTCCATAAGCAACAGCAGTGCCTGATGATAAAACTTTGCTTACAGAGAAGTAAACATACAACAAGGAGAAGTTAGTGTTTTCTCTGATCTTTTGCCTTCTCAAGTTTCTTGGTACATGTACTGCAGATTGCATAGCTGCTTTGTGAAGAAATTGTCCTTCTTCACATTTGGAATTTGAACTCGCATCTGAAACTATCTAAGTACATAAACTTAGCTCTTTAGACAGTCTGCAAAAAAGGCTTTATCTTCCTATCTCTGCAGGAATTTAGGAATTGGTGGGGTAACATGATGTTTTCTATTCCTGAAAGTGTACATATTTAAGTTTTTAAGACATTAATTTTCATAATGATGTAAATACATACACAAAATATGAAATATATATATTTAAAAATCTATTTACTTCTGAAATTTCTGAAATTCCAGAACACATACCCCATATAAGGAATACTAGTACACAAAAGTGTAAAGCCTAGGTCTTTTCATATTTCTAGAGAGGAAATTCCACAGTCTTAATGAAACTTTAGGTTTCAATGAGGCAGCCTTAAGAAATAGAAAATGGGTCAGCAGACTGACATATACTGATTCCAGCCCTCAAGAGAGTATGTGTGTCAAGGATTGGATAGCGTCTGAAAATTAGATGTAGGTCTCTAGGTTTAGTGTGTCATATCTCCTTCTCCATATTTTCCCAAAGAGTCTTCAGGAGGCTGAACTGATCCAAAAATTGCCCCCAACAGGGATATGGCAGCCACACATCTTGTCAGCAGACACAGCAAATGAATAGTTAAAAGGTAGAGGTGTTGCTGGAAATGACAGCTCAACATTCAACTCCACTCCTCCTGATTTGTGTAATATTTTTGTGGGAGCCCACATCAGCAAGACAGTCAGTGCTTTCCCCTTTTCTTCTGCTGACCCAAGAGTGCATCTGAACACAAGTACTACCATGACTTCTTCTTTTTTTTTTTTTTTTTTTTTGCATTAATAAGGTAACTTTCAACACAGCAGATTAACCATAACCCAAGAACAATTACTCTACTATCTGCCATGATTGGTAAAACCTGAAGTTGTTATCTCAAGTATTGTTCTAGAAAATCAGCCCTACTGATTGTAACTCCAAATCCATGCCTATTAACCAGGATTGCCTTAAGTTTTGTCATAAGATACTTCCTTCACATCTGTGTGGTCAGAGGGACCAGAGGCCACTAGTTTACCCTTCTCCATCTGCATACCATACTGTCACAGCATCTCAGTTAGCCACAAGGAATCCAGAGCCTTGAGGAGAAAAAAATTGGTCCAAAGTAGAAAAAGTGCTTATTCAACCACTACCAATAATGCTGTGCAGAATACATTAGCCAATTTAATGAGGCCACTTCTAAGCACTGCATCCAAAGAGATTAATTTGCAGACTGGTACAAGTGTCCTCAAAATACCACTCAACCACTGCTACCTACCTCATTCTCATGTGCTTCATTCCTTTTTCCTTAACTGTTTACTGAGAAACATTTCAGTCCCCCATAGGTACAGCTTTCCAACTATTTTCTGCCTTACAGATTAAATACTATATAGCAGCAAGAAAAGACACCACCTTGGTTGGTGAAGGAGACCTGTCTTACACTTTGCTAACCTTACAGCCAGATTTCATGGTCATGGGAAAACAAAACACCCCAAATGGAGCAGTTATTAATTCAATAAATCCAGCTGCTCTCAGCGCTCTGGGCAAAAGGCAAAGTTAAAAGCAGCTGCTCATTGACGACATGTGCGACCTGATCAGGGGAAGGTAGCTGTTTTAGCACATCATACACCACTTTGAAGGCTGACTGCACTCAATTTCTTAGACAATCTACACACCATTTTCAGTTCTGTACCTCTATAATTTATCACAACAATACCTCAAGCATAGAGATGGGGGGGAGGGAAATGAAAGCAATTTACAGTATCAAGATGAAAGAAACTGGATGGCTTGAGAGGACCTACTATGTAAATCATATCCACAGCTTCAAGGAATGTCGCCATAATATTCTGGAATTAATTTTTCCAGCATTCCTGTATAGGTCACACAAAGGTAAATGTAGTTTCCTCCTCCCCCAACCACTATATCTGGAGTTGTTTATCAATATGTTAAAGAGGAAATTGATTCTACCTCCCCTTTTCTACAAGGACAATAAGAACCTTATGTATAAAAACTTCTGATAAAATAGCAGCAATCAGTAAAAAATTAGCATGCAATCTGTCTATCTGTCTTCTCTTCAGATTTTGTAGGCACATCCTTCAAAAATTACTCTTCGTAATTCTCAAGATTAATAAAAGAAAATAATGTTTTCCCACTGGTGGGTCAGATCCCACAAAGTTCGTTCCATTCAGATGTATCTCAACAATTCTGGCTAACTTTAAAAACAACAAATGCATGCAAAAGTGATGTGCTGTCTTCATAAACACTTCTAATAAATTTAATATGAGATTTAAAAATTATTTTCTTAACTCGATTTCAAACACAGAACTATATTTTCAGGTAACTTTGTAACTCACAATCACTAGATACATCTGGTAAGTCAGCAGTGTTCTTCAGGAGGGAAATGGTAATTTACAATTGTGACTATTTGTAGATGCAAATTTTTTTTTTTTTTTTTTTTTTTTTTGGTAGTGATGGTTACCTGATTTCTTTTGCACACAAATGTATTATTCATATATTCATGTATTCAGCAAGTGCACCATATATCCCAAGGAGAGCCAAAAGCCCACGTGCAAGTCTCTGTACACAGTTTTCCCTCTTCTCTCAATTATCAGTGATATATTTATCTAAGAAGCCTCTGGATTTAACCACATTTATTGTGCACTTCTCAGAACGTCAACTACAATCTGCCTCTCAGTCTCTCTCCCCCAGGATTTACTTTTAAAGGTATGGGCATGTTAACAGATTCAAACAGCTGCTATGGAAAGAAACCATCATGAATATGTTCCCTTCTTCCCTCTCAATTGTGGATTTCAATCTCAAAACACAATAGGCTGTGCTGCAAGGAGCAGTTGCAGTGCCAGGATTAACTCCAGACACCTCCTGCTCTAACATGCTTGGAGTTGGGGCTTATACCAGTGGAAAGGTGATACAAGAGATATTTATCTCTTGCACTGCACGCTGGTGGGTCCTGACATTTTGGGTCAAGCAAACTTCTAATGAATTGGAAAACTATTTGAAGTTATATTTAGATATTTGCAAATATATTCCACATTTTTCTCCCCTTCCAAGGAATATATTTTTAGATTCAATAAATCACCTTAAAAGACAGTCTCTTTCTAAAACAACACAAACTAAGAATGCTTCATCAGAATATGCAGCAAATTCATAATAAGTGGTTTCATGCAGGCAAAGTAACCTATCTGCATAGAAAGGCAATAGGGGTTTACGTATTAGTTCTTGACTGCATGATCCCCATAATTCCAAGCCTGCCTCAGCTCAAAGCCTTAGATAGCTATATGCACAACAGTCATATACCCACAGAATACCTAAACATTGTGTTTCTAGTACCATTCCTCACAGATGCACTTGCATAGACTCCATTGCTGCCTACAAAACACATTTTAGATGCGAGCTATTCAATGTAACATTATTACTACCTCACAGTTTGACTCCTTGCTGAAATCACCCATTCCCTGTTTGACTCCATCCAAGCACAAAAGCTGAAAAATAGTTACAATTTCATTTTTCTCTTCCAGTTCTAATACGTCATTTGGAGTTTTCAGCTCATTTTCCCAGGGCAGAATAATACTGTGAGACACTGAGAATCTTGCCAACATTTAACTTATAGCCATTGGGCTACAAAAGTATTAGAACTGCTGCATTAGAGAACTGATCATCAGATTCTACTTCAATGAGGCTCCCCTGAAATTTGCAGTGAGTGAACTGCAGGATTTAAGGCACACAAGATCACCATCAGGCATTTGCCACTTTACCTTGCTAATGGATATTGATCAATATGCATGCTGGACAGTGAGCACCTTACGTTTCTTGTCTAAATGTTTAATTCTGTTCAGAGAACATTTCTGGCCTTCTAAAAATGCCAGCCATTACAACATGCCTCTTTGGTAATTTAAAGCACACAAGTTTAAAGGAATTTTTTTGTTAAAAAGTAATTGGTAAGAAATTAAGAAATACAATATGGTACCTACCAGATCAAGTAGTCCTGTAACAGCACATGACTGAAGGCAGTAACATTATTCATACTAAATTCATTAATTAATTCATTAATTTTACAGAATCACAGAGTTGTAGGAGCTGGAAGGGAACTTTGGAGATCATCCACTCTTCCCCATTCAATCAAAACAGGTTCCTTATGGTAGGTTGCACAGAAAATATCCAGATAGATTTTGAGTATCTCCAGAGAAGGACATTCCAGAACTTGTCTGGGCAACCTGTTCCAGTGCTCAGTCACCCCCAGAGAAATTTTCCCTCATGTTCGTATGGAATTTCCTGTGTTCTTGTCTGAGCCTGTCACCCCTTGTCCTGTCACTGGGCAACATTGAAAAAAGCCCCATTTTAAAAATAACAATTAAATTTTGCCTCTGTATTAGGTTACAAAAGCATATGTGTTTGCACCTCTCTACAGCTAGCTGAAAGGAGGCTATGGTGAGGTGTGGGATGGCCTCTTTTCCCATGTAACTTGAGATAGAACAAGAGAGAATGGCTTCATTTGTATCAGAGGAGGTTCAGGTTGGTTATTAGGAAAAATTTCTTCCTTAAAAAAGTGGTCAGGAGTTGGAACAGGCTGCCCAGGGAGGAGGTTGATTCCCTAGAGATGCTCAAGAGATAGATAGATGTGGTAGTAAGGGACACAATTTAGTGGGGAAATATTAGTGGTGGGCAGACAGTTGGACTGAATGATCTTGGAGGTCTTTTCCAACCTTGATGATTCTACGATTCTATCTTGCTCATAACATCGTTATGATTTATACAAAATTTTGAAAGGGGACACATTCTTTTGCTAGATATAATAAATAATTTAAAATTATTGATACATTCTTCCTTACTTTTAGATAGAGAAATACAGAAAATAATTTATCATCCAATTATTCCCTGTAGGTCTATATTACAAGTGACATTTTGAGCCCCCAGTGGATTTAGCCACTTCTTTACAAGAGTAGGTTCTGCTTCAGACTGTGCTAGGCATGGGTGGATTAAATGGGTGAATCAGAGTATCCAGAAAACAGGGAGCTGGCAGGCCAGGAGCAGGCAGAGCTGCCATCACTGAGAATACAAGGAACTGCACGGGCAGCCTGATTCACCTGTTGGGTTTACAGCACCTGCACTAAATTTGCACCCTGTCTGTTCTGGTGTGAATGATACCCAGTGACACTTGGATGCTTAGCTCTGAAGAAGGTGGAAGTTTGCTGTGCATATACAAGTATGATTGACACCAAGCCCAGCAGAGCTCAGAAGAAGGGTAATCAAAAGTAGAGAGAGAAGCAGCAGCGCTCATGGTAGTCGCTGGGGTAGGATATTTATGGCACTGAATCCAGAACTTCTGTCAAAGAGCTGCAGCCAAGAGAAAAAAAACAGGGTATCACACCCTCCCTAAGATAACAGAAACCACTGAAGTGGGCTGAATGTGTTCCTCCAAATGACAAAAGTTGGAAAGGAGGAAAGAAAGGAGACTGGGCTTGTGAGTCAGTTCCTCTGGCCTTTGGGCACCAGGAACTTCACCCTGCAGGGCTCTCGGACTATGGCCACTCGTCCCTATTGCTGGGGCTCACCCAGGGCTGCCAGGTCTGGATGAGCAGGAGCAACAGGGATGAGTGGTATCCAGCAGGCTCTCCTGGGAGGCTATCTCATTCCCCTGCCAGCCTTTCAACTTCTACAGCTGCAAAGCAGAAAGCCAAAAAACAAGCAGATAGCTTTCTGCTGTAATTCTTGTTCCACACTCCTGTAAGTGCTCTTCCACCGACTGGTATTCAGGAGGGAGGGAAATGCATTCCTTTCTTTTTAGTTTATTTTCCCATGTGGTGATTGTAACCGCTCATTTTCCATGTTCTTGGGCTTGGGCCTTTTCCACCTTTCACTATCCTGTATATTTTGGATGTTCCCCATCTTGATCTGGAAAGAATAAAAGTTTTTGTTGCTAGGAAACTTCTCCAGCTCACAATGAGATTCACAGAAGAGATACGTGCATAGTTTGTATCACAATTATAGTCAAATAATCACACCATGAATGTTGTACATGCTGTATTGGGTAGCAGACCTTAAAGGCGGGAAAGCAGCAGTAAATCATTTGTGTGCCCTACATAGGTCTGAGAGGAAGAATTCCAGCTGCAGTACATTTTGTAATGAGAAAAGTTTTCCTTGTAAGATCAGAACAGAGATTCTGCTCAATCAGTTTTATAAAATCTCTAATCAGTGCTCCACAACTATAATTCGGAATCCAGTTACAGGACAAATTCACATCATTATCACAGGAACATGTTTGTGGGGTGCTCTTCCATAACAACAGCATTTCTTACAAGTACAGTGAGTGGGCTGAAAGGCAATCTTGCTTTTTTTCCTTCGATGTGCCAGCACAGCAGTACAAGGGGAAGGAAGCTCTCATACTCATGCAATCTTTCACTTTTGGTGGATAGATCCTTCTAGGGAAGAGCAAATTAAAACACAGCCACATTCAGTAGCATACATGATACTATCATGAAAAACAATCTGCTTTTTGTATAGATGACAGAATGTTGTAGAAGATCCTGAGAAAATATGTATTAGTGTATATATTTGTATTACATAATTACTGACAAATAGATCCTACTAGCTCAAAACAGCTAATGTGAGCAGCATCATAGCAAATGACAGGGCTTGACTCCTCTAATGCCATTGGTTTAAAGTTGGTGTCTTGTCTGTGTGAGTGTTAAAAAAAATTCTGAAGTGCTTATGTTACGTTTAATGTGATATATTGAATGTCCCTGAAGACATATTCTATAATAGTTTTCTTTAGACTGTTACACTAACTCCTTCCCCCACACACCATTTTTTTCTTTTCTTTTAAATAGCAAATTTCTTTTAAAAAAATAAAATAGAGTGTGTGTGAGACAGAAAGCTTATATTTCAGGGAAGAGCCGAGTGAGAGGCCAGGGAGGCCACATAATTGGGTGTGATGTGTCAGCTTCTCCTGCGACTGTAGGGACTATTCTGTCATCACTTCCGTAGCGAGAAAGCGAGAGGACTGCACAAATCCCTGCATCTCCCGTGACTTAACCAAACACTGTGGTCGCCTCTCAGAGTAAAGTCGGTCAAAAGGTGTGCAGGTGGTTTATGCATTAGCAAAGGAAGCAAGAGGGGTGCATTTTAGAGAGAGGCAGAGAATGAGATAGTGTGACATGAAAAGCAGGGGAGCTTGCCAAAACCAGCACATTCATATTGTTTTCGCCACACAAATTGCAATAAAAATAAAGCAAACTAAAAAAACAACCTAAACTCCACAATCTAAAGATATGCTATCCAAAGGTAGCTATAGCTTACTTTTCAGCTTTAGGTTACTCTGTAAACACAATTCTTCCATTATTTCTCTACTTGTTTTCTCTCCCCTAAAGGGAAAACAGAAAAACCTAACAATGCATCACACTTCACCTACATTCTGAGCAATTTCTGAGTGGGCAGATAAACACAGCTAGTAGTTTAGAGACACTGCAGCTGCATTCCTCTCTCCCTAAACCTTCCTAACAGTCATCCTGTAGTCCCAGTGGGCAGGATTTATCCCCCCTACCTTAGGTGTTAGAAATATGTTTGTTTGAAGCTGGCCATCTCTTTATTTTCAGAGGAATGAAATAGGCAGATTTACTGAGTGGTTCATCTAAGAAATCTTCGATATCTGTCTTAAAAGCAAAAGTGTACCCTAAAATTTCTATTTTCCCCTGTTTACAAAAGAGTATAGACTTACAGTTCAGATGCAGACATCTTCATATAGGGTGAATACAGACTCACTGTATGAACATGTCGTCTTGCATGACAGAATGAAGCATCAGCATTCAAGGAAGCAAAGGAAAAAAAATGAGTTCCTTTATTTCTGTTTGAACAAATTCACATTTCAACCATGACCAGTTTTATAGAAGAAAAGGATTGGATACTGACTGTACTTTGGTTTTACTGTATTCCTCCTTTGCACTTATGCTGCACTCCGTCGAATTGGAGTCCTCCTTGCATGCCATGGTCACAATCCTTTCTGATCCTGGAGCCCTAAATATCAGAGAAATGAACAAGCACAAAATTGAATTAAATTTCCCAAAATGTCTACTGGAGCACCTTTGTATACATTTTCTGATTATATCCCATATAAATTTTATTTGTTCATCTTGGGAAATTGTCCAGCATCAGCAGAAATAGTGTTAATTCATACAAACCCAACTTAATCTGTATTTCAGGCACACAAAGTGCATTCGAATTTGTATCAAACCGTGGAATGGAAATGCTGTTTTGCCAGCTTCCCACATGCCTAGTAAGTTTGGTCCTGCAGAAGTTCACCCATGCAGTACAAGTTGATTCAGAGCAAGAATTCTACTTGCTAGAGCCTAATACTGATATGATGTATATATACACACACTGAAAATCTCCACAGTTTCCAGAAAAACCATCTTTGTGGTGCCTAACTTGGGATACAAATTTTTAGTCTGTGGACCACTACTATTTTTCACTGGGAGTAACAAGAGGATTTCATGGCACCATTTGCTTCTCTGGGTCCTGCCCCTTGTAGACAGAGTAAACTGCACAATAAAAGAGCCCAGAAGGATTTATGAATTCGGAAGTCTGTGCAGGACTAACCAGTAATGAAACAAGACCTACAGGCTTTCTTTTCTTTTTTTTTCTTTTTTTTTTTTTTAAAGAAGAAGATATAACAAGTCATAAAAAGGCATTAACATTTTAGGTCTTTGAAATAATAGAAAATAAAGTAAAGGAAGTGATAGAGCACATATATGGACCGGGTCACATCTCAGACCTGTTTCAAGGCAGAGTAGTCTTCATTGCCTGAAAACCTTTCATGTTAGCGTTGGAAAAAAAGTGTACGCAATAGGTTATCTGAAAATCAGATTAATAATAAATGTATCACATGTAAATTAATTCAGATACTATTAGAAATGACATGAAATGGCACTTACAGCTCAGGATTAAAGCTAGCCTGAATACCCCAAGTGGAATCAAGCAGATTAATTTGGTTTACAATCCTTAATGTTTGTGTATATGTTTTTATTATTAGGATGGGAATCGGGGATGCAAAAACACTGTGTTTGCAGTAATAATCCTTTTATCAGAACCAGAAAGTATGAGAAAACTGTCAATAAAGTTTGCTCTCATGAGAGGAACTCCATCTCCTTTGGTGCAAACAGCATCGAATTACTAAAGCTAAATAGCAGGTACATTAGAAAATGCCATAATGAGCAGAGCCTTTTTATCTTTGCCGTATTTAATAGGGCTGCATTTGAAGAGCATGCAAAAACAGAAACAGATTTTCTTTCTACTCTCTGTGTATTATATATTAGATTATCACTGCCATACGTGAGATCTGTGGAATTTGGGAAAGAGCTTTCTTTATGGGCATGACAATGAATAGGATGAGCTCCAGAAATACTATGCTGCAGGGTACATATTGTGAGACAGGTGTCCCAACCAAAGAAAATTTCTTATTTGACTTTGCTAGTCTGAAATGTACATTAATCTCCTGACAGGGTCACTGCTAAGATCATAGGATTTATTAGTTCAAACATCAAACATTCATAAGTTCAAATATTTTGCATAGAATAGGGCAGAAAATTATTAGCTTCTTATTATATACATAACTGTAAGTGTCCCATTTGTTTTGCTAGTCTGCAGCCACATTGGGACTAAGGAGTTAAAAAACATTACAGCAATAATTTCTTAAAAACTTTACAGATGAGAGACTTCTGATTTTGTGGGAAACAATCCCACTTATAATGAACTGAATCAAATCCTTTGTTTTAAAAGGTATAATGACTGATTTCGTTTGCAAATTGCCGCTAAGTTAAATTCTCTAAGGACCAGAAACATCTTTTCACTTAGCAATTTTCTACTCACACATTCTACAAAATAATGACTTCTTCTCATTTGTATGTTTATTACGACTGGAGTCTGCTCGACTCTTCTTTGTTCATTGTCATCTTGTGCTTAGAAGCCAAACCCACTGTGCAAAGGGACCTGAAGAGGCTATACTTCAACAGTAGTAAATTCAAGCCAACCCAAAAGAAGAAAACTAGGCAAAAACCTTGAATCAAAATTACCAAACATGGCTGGTTGTGTTTTCTTTGATTAATTTTCTGTTTTCTATTTTTCATATACAAACACATATACAATACAGTTTCCATGCCACTATCATTTGGAACAGACTTTTTTTCTTAAGTATCAGTACTTTTAAAAGCTTATACCCAATTTTAAAATTATATTTATGTACTTATCTACTAATGTTTATGTTGTCCCTCCTCTTGTTTAGACTAGGGATTTACAGATTCCACAGAGTTAATACAGGAAATATTTTTTTAGAAAACATATTCTGGAATAACTCTATTTTTGACAGACTTTAATCCAAAAAACGTATCTGACTGATGAGAATTTGAGGTTGAGTCCAGGTAATACATGAGCAGCAAAATAGCAATCAAAGAACAGAGTTCAATGAATATGTTGAAATTACGACTAGTTTTTTAACTGAAGGTATTAAGCAGCAAATAAAAAAGATACTGATGATTAAGAGGTTCAGGGAGAACTCAAATCTATTAAACAACACCCTTGAAGAAATAAGGATTTTCAGTTTTGACAAATCAAACTCCAAAGTAAGTTACTATTTTTATTGATGCAACAGCCAAATAAAATCATAACCAAGCTGATGTACTGCCCCAACTCAACCCAATAGTTAAGTGCAATTCTGCAGCTTAGAAGACATCCCATCCCAAAGATCTGGGGTAGAAGTATAACTCTGAGCAAAACAAGTAGAGAATACAAAGCAAGCAGAATGCAGGTTGACTAGCCTTTTTAATTAAATGTGTCTATGTGCTCTGAGCAGAAGTACAAATGGATCTCCTCGTGGGGTAGATTAGATGGAAATGCCTTTATTATAAAATAAAAAATACGTGGTGCTCACCAACACTTTTAGGATAATCTGTTGCAGAAAAAGACATAGGGTCATGTCATTGAAAAAAGACCAGTTTGAAATAGGAAAACAGATTTTAAAAGAAATCCAGCTTTCATAATGGAAAGCATTTTTCAGTGAATTCCCACAGGAATCTACAGTTCAAATGTCTCATAAATGATACTGAAAAGGAATAAATTTTGAGATGATAAGGGGGGTTTACACCATAAAAATTTATCACAAAAATCATAGATAAAGCTGGTTTGATTTCAGAAAGATCTCATGATGATGTGGTTGGGGAGTGGGGGAGGGAGAGGCAGAAAAAGTGCAGTATCAATATGAAGAAAAATACAGGGAATTTGACTCAAGTAATGACAAACACTAAAATGCATTCAGGAAAGAACACGTGGACACACTGTAGACAGTAATGTCTTTGTATGGAAAAAAAGAAAAAGAACAAACTCAAAATTGTCATGTGCATAAGAGAGGATAAAAGACAAACAAATAAACAAACAAAGGCTATTATGTCAGTGTAAGTCATTAGTGTAGTAGCCCCTTCTTGAACACTGGATGATGCTTTGACCTCAAGAATACAACAGACTTCAACAGATAGAAAGATGGCTCAGAATGGCCAACAATGAGCAGAGGTGCACGAACTTTCTGTAGGTAAAGTAATCAATTAGGCTGGGACCTCTGACGCAGAAAAGAGAGCCAGGTGAGAGAGAATTTGTTCCCTGCTTATGTTCTCAAGTCAAAATTTCCACTGCGTTTCACAGCCTAACTAGGGAATATAAAATCAAATAGTTATGCAGCCAGTTTAAAATGAGCACTTTGACACAAGTTCCTTTTTTAATTATTGTTCCAGAGAACTCATAATTAAACTAATTTATTAAATTGATTTGATATATTTTTCAAGAAATATAAATAAGAATTAAAATGCAACTAGGCAAGTGTAAGGAAAAGAAGGTTATGGGCAGTAAAATGTAACAGTATGGTAAAACCCATAAAAAGAAAGCCCTAAAACTCAGGTCACTGGAAGATGGTAAGTATTCACTGTTGAACTTGCTCTTCTTTATGGTGAACTTATTCACCATAAACAAGCTAACGGACAAATGAGTTCTCCTTTAGTAAGATTCAATATGGCTACTCAAGTTCCTACCAGAAAACACCAAGGAAACAAGATTATTCTTGGAAGAACAAGGTAAGAGAAAACATTAACAGAAACATTTATCTTTGCTAGAAATAAATACATTTCATGCACTTCCACCTCAGTCAAGTGGAAAAACAGAGAGAACAGGACAGGAAAATCCACTTCAAGTTGTATCATACTTGTACTCGCTCCCTGTAACTGAACACCTTTGTGAGAATTCACAGGCAAGAATAGTAGCTCTTATTTTATAAAAGTAATTTGAAAATCCTTTGAGAGTATCATTTTGTTCAGAGTACTTGAGTTTTTTAATCCAAGTTAGACAACTTGTAAGTTTCATGAACGTTCAGTACACAGTCTTAAACACAAGTAAAATTCCTTCTTCCCTGAAACTGAAAATCTCTGCTGGGTTACAAGAATAGATTAGCTGTGACAAATCCATATTGGTTTCATGGTTGTCCTTAGGTACCTACATCTTTCTTAATTGTCCATGGTCAGTAAATTACTATGCTGTCTGAGAACAGAAATTCTAGCATTTATTTATGTACTATTTTAAAAAAACTAATAAAAATATCAAATATTAACACATGCATGCTGAGCAAGAAAGAATTATTTTATTCTTGAGCCACCTTTTCTAATACGCTAATGGAAGTTACAGAAGATCATAATTTTACTTTAAAAACCCACTAATCCTGGAAAATTACAGAAATCAACCAAGGCTTTTTCCATTGACGTATGGCTTCCAGACCTCAGAGGCTGAACATGGAAGCAATCTGTTCGCCCTGTAGCAATACTCAGCCTGATTCATCAGAAACCCTTTTCCTATTCCCTGCGCTTCCTAGGATCATCACC
Source organism: Centrocercus urophasianus (assembly GCF_019232065.1). Lineage (NCBI taxonomy): Eukaryota > Metazoa > Chordata > Aves > Galliformes > Phasianidae > Centrocercus > Centrocercus urophasianus. The sequence continues at coordinate 32,596,642 of NW_024884475.1, read as the reverse complement.
ACTCAAAAAGACTGACAGTGTTTGGTCATCATTCAGCACTGAAGCTGCTTTAAAGTGATAAATTTCACATTTTTACCAGTTACTTCAGTTCCTCTTTGAGTAAAATCCCCTATCTCTTTTGACTATTTGTGATTTGATGTTTAAATTATTTCTTTATTTATATTTTCAGATTTTTAGTTACAGTATTTCTTTTTTTAGACAACAAACAAACAAACTGCTTATTTAAAAACAATCCCAAGCTAGTCAAAGAACAGAAAACTACCGACATCGGTATTGTGGTATTTGACATCACAAAATGTCTCATAAGACTCTCTCTTTTTTTCCCAACACTTAATATGCTATTTCTTTTTTATTTCATGGAGCTTTTGATTTTCTAAGCCTTTTACAATTTTTACTTTTCTATTTTCTTTTTCTACAGAAGGCACCATTATTGTTTACTTTCCCCATATATTAATAGAGACGTTTTATATATTCTAGGGCTGAGAGAATCAACTGTCTATCAGTCTACCCTCCATAAAGTAGAAGGGGCCAAGAATATCTCATTCTGAGATCTTTCACTTAATTTTCATCCTAACTTGTCCTCATTAAGGAAAACTATGCCTCTGCTCCTCTCCAAGGGATGTTTCTTCTGCAGCAACAAGAGGCCTTATTGATTTGTTTTATTTTGCATGCATTCTGTTGCATATTGATATTTTCAGAGTCAGGATGTGCACAAGCAATACAACTGTTACATTCTTATTGTCTCCTTGAGCTAAAGGAATATATTTTGTCTTCCCTGTTTTTTATAATGGAATACAACAGACATTGTGTCATGTCATATCAGAGCAGTGCTCCCTTCAGCATCTGTCATAGAATGCCTTTGCTGAAAGGTGTGCGAAAATCTGTGGTATGCCCTTGTAGAGATCTACCAAATAAGGAACTTTCTTCCTCAAATACATTAGTTACAGGCTGATTCAAAAGCTTGAAGATTTAAATCCCTGTCCTAAAATCTCCTTTTACATAAGTCTGGGAATAGTTTAGTGCCATGCATTTCCATGAAACATTATTTTAGAGACTCTAGGATGCAAGAGGAGATAACATAGCATCTACACTATATAATGTGCTATTGGAAACAATGAAACACTTTTGTGTGATTCTCTAAATGATTACTTCTTGCATTAGGAACAAGATTTTTTAATGTTATTCCTTCTTCTAACGCATCATCAAATGTAAACACTGCCTGAAGCCCCTTTCAAGGAAAAATAATGTAATTCTGATAGTAGTTAAAAAAGAAGGTGTTGAGTTAAGAGTAAAGAGGTTTAAAAACAGGAATGAGTTTTATTGAGATATACTTTATTAAAAATACAGAAATGAACTTTAAAGAATTTTAATTATTCACAGAGAAGATTCTAGCTCAAGTGTGTATTAACGTACTTCCCCCATTATTAGCTTTTGCATTCCATTAATTACTTTCTTAACTATTTCCTCACCTGCATGAAGGAAGGCTGTTTCCAATTTTCTAGTGAGGGCAAAAGAGTTCTGCACAAATATATCTCTGCAGAATAAGTATATACAATTTATCATATATAGATAGATAGATGTAAAAAATCGGAGGGAAGAAATGTCTTTACCTTATTTTCCATTTGGCCTGAAACAACGATACAGACTAGACCATGCAATTAAATTATCTGTTGAGACCAAACATTTCCTGTACCATTTTTCAAGAAATGACCTGTCTTTCACCCTCTTCTCTTCCTCTTTCAGCAGTGTTACTTCCAGTAAGCAGCAATTTGCTTTCAAGTATCTACATTTACAAAGTTACCTCGTGTATTGTCATCTGAGCTGACACTATAATGTCTATACCCATAAACAGGGAGAAATCTGAAGTGTCAAGTACCTCCTGTGAGTATTTGCTTGTAGTATTTGCAAATACATCCATATCCCTTTCTTAGTGCTGCTTTTTCTGCATTCTAAAAACATTTGTTTAGATTTGCTTGCTTACAATGGTTTTCTGAAAACTGTGCAACCTCACTGACAAACTATAGCTAGAAGCATTGTGCTAACATAAATATTTTTATATAGTCTTTATAATGTCATGTATGAGATACATTTAAATATACATGAAAATAAGTACAAATAAATATATGAAATATTAAAATACATTATGTACATTATATGGTTTATAACTATCTAAAATAGCGCCATAAACTACTACAATGATAATACAATAAATATTATATAATAATAAAATAAATATTCTCTTTTACATTTTGGATTGGGCGATTTTTTAATTGTGTACCAATACAACTGCACTGTACAGCAGCCTGTAGACACCAAACCTTTCTAAGGGGCAACACAATGAAATATGTTTAGCAGTGCTGGGAAGCAATCATCGAGCAAATCACTATGTATAGCAGTCACCATCTATTTTCCATGAAGCACACGGCAAAGCATGTTAATGTAAAGCACAGATATTGCACAACAGTGTAGTGTTACAGTGTGCAGCGAGAGACCAACAGCCTGTCCCTGAGCCACGGCAGCCTGAAACCGTGCACAAGTGCTTACAGCTGCAGTGACATGGTGCTAAGCATGTTTAAAGACTAGTCCCAGTCGAGCGGCATCTTATCCAACCAGAAACAATCCCACAATCCAGCTCTTTTTAAGTGATCATCCTTGTATCATAACAGATTAAGGTTGCAGCTACTTTGGATTATGGTTAATCTAACCTTTATCCATTCACATCTTCACCTGAAACTTGCAAGGACCAAGAGTCAATTGCCAGGGCATAATTCACAATGACACTGATCTTTCCTTCCTCACTCTAATTATCTGGATTAAGAATAACACTTTTGAGTAATTATTTTCACATTGGATAAACATTAAGCTTTCCTGGATTTATCTGAGCTTTTTCTTAACATGAAATAGATCCAAGCAGGCTTATAAGAACATAACTGACAGCAGTGACAGCTTAATCAAGGAAACCCTAAACAACTAAAACAATAGGAGATGTTTGTTTCACACTGTTTTGAATAATAGAGAACCAGAAACTTGATAACCCACTGACAAACTATTTACTCAAAGACTGTAGAAAAGCCACAGCCGGGCAGATCAATTACACTGACGTGTATCGTCTTAATAAAGATGCAAAATTTTCTCTGGCACGACACCAGCTCAGAAGTGAACAGGATGACTTTACCAGTTATAGAAAACGGAAACATGCATGAAGTTGCTGATTCACAGAACTGGTATCACAGAGAAGAGAAAAACATATCATACTACCAGCTTGCTAAAATTATAATTTAAATGAATCAGACACCAGCTGCATCACTCCTGATGACTGTTTCTGAAGAAACTGCACTGTCCATCACAGGCTACACAGGCTCCCCAAAATTGCTATCACAAGCAGGCTAGAAAAATCTTCCAACCTTGTCTTTGAAACTAAGATCATATACAATTACACACTAAAATCACATCACAGAACCCAATTACACTTTGGCTTTGCAGATCCACAGATAACCTCTTAAAGAGCAAACTCCCTTACTGTGTCGACCCCTGACCTCAAGCTCTTTTTCCAATCTTCAGCAGCACCACATGTTTGTTTCCCAGAGTGAACCAAGACTTGGAGCTGCAAGGTTTTGGAGGGGTAGCAAGTGCTCCAGTTATCATAACTTTAAGGTTAAAGGAGCACACTGCTAACATCTCATTCGTAAACTTTAATGCATTCCTTATACTGGTATTTAATTTAGTTTGAACATTATTTATGAAGGAGTTTTCAGTAAGTATTTTTCCATTTGTTGAAGGCTTTTAATAATTTATAAGTAATAATTTTATTTGGCTCTTAAAGGGCTTTAAAATATTATGTGACAATTGAATACTTTAACAGGCACTGGAAGTTGAATTACAAACAAAGAGATGTATTTACATCTTAATTTTAGGAATTATTTTAGAAATTGATCAAATAAGGAGCACAGAAAATTTTGTTTAATAACTTGTCTTCCCCGAGGCTTCACAACAGTAATCACATCATTGGGACTTTTTCTTCATACACTTAGCAATAACAAATAGTAAAAGCAAGATTTCTTAATGGTTTACGGTTTCTATGATTTCTACACCATGCCAAGATAGCAGGAACTACACCAAAACATTATTAGTTGGCTTCCCCCCCCCAAAAAAAAGCAGACAACAGAACATCACAATTTTTTGTGCATATAAATAGTTATCTTAATGAGATATGAGCAGCATCCACCCATAAACTGCTGAGTACTGACACACAATTACCTGCAAGTTACTGACAAGTTACCTTGTTGACAGGCAAGGAATTGTACACTTTAGATAACTTACTGTTCCCAGCTACACATATATACTGAGACCATCCATGTTTCTCTGATATTTTAAGCCCTTGTAATCAAAAACATTGACATTTGTCTCAGTTGTTCAATATGCTTTCTGCTTGCTGAGCATAACTCACCTGACAAACTGTTCTTCTAGCTACTGCAACTTCCCCTGCAATGACTTCTCCAGGCAACATTTCCACTATGCTAACTTAAATAAATGACGGAGGAATTGTGTAGGTTGGCCAGCTCCTTTTCTTTCCAAAAAGACACAGCCTATTTCTTATTGACTGACAGATTACCATGACAAGCCATTTGGCACTGAAATCATATCTCCTTATTTCTCCTCCTTTTTTTTTGGCTTAAATTCAGTATCTCTAAATTGTTCATTCAACTACTTTGACTGGATAGCAAAAATTATGTCTGAAGAATAGAACTTAATGAAGCAGGATGGATTCAACGAAGTTAAAACTATCCAAGAACAGAGAAGAATGCAGCTATCTCCCGGTGTATTGCTTATTAAACTTCATAGTACTACTGTATTAACCTACAGTACAAAGTAAAAAATCTTTGCAACAGAAAACACCAATTCTAAACTAGAAAATTGACACAGAATGAATGAGATTGAAAGGAATCTTGTGGAAGTCTTCTTAACCAAACAAACAGATAATTTATTGGAGGACTGTCAAACTGTATCTTTTTATTTAAGGCCTATTTCAAACCAGATTGCCTTTTAGGAATCTAATGTCTCCAGGAACTGGCATTTATTTCTACCCTGCCTAAATCTTTTCTTTAAACTACATCTGAACTGTCTTATATGAAAGCTGATTTTGGAAAGTTTTGCTTTCATACCATTTTATCTTCTAACCAGCCTTGCTAAATTATTACAAATGTGTGTTCCTCACCCTTTTCTTGTTAGTATCATAAGATAATCCAAAAGCATGCACTGACTAAAAAGAAAATTAGGGAGATACTCTAAAATTAGGATAATGTAAATGCGGATACAAAGGGATGACTGCATATAGAGGATAATTGTTCTAGTGATGATTTTGTGTAATGAACCAATTGCAGATAATCTGACAGGAAAAAAAGAACTCTGCCAACATTAAAACAAAACAAAACAAACAAAAAAACCCAAACAAATCAGTAATAACAACAACAACAACAAAAACCAACAGAAAAGCTGAAAGAAAGGTGATGGAGGATTATCAGCCTTCAAATTTCAGATGAGAGTGTTTTATTTTAAGTCTTTGGTGGATATGTAAAGAGCTAGGTTCTATAATAGATTAGATACTAGAATACATAAGTATAGATGAAGAACACATTGAAAAGTCTCTCCCACCAGGGATACTGGAGAATAGATTAAATAAATGTCTGCCAAGTATAGTGTTGTTACAGTTGATTCTAGTCTGGATCAGAAAAGAAAGTACATGTCTTTTAGTCCCTTTTTTTTTTTTTTTTTTTTTTTTTTAAGATTGCAGCCTGATTCTATTGAGAATGGAACACTGAATGTCCCTACAGCTGCAGTGAAAAACGTTTTTGACCAAAACAATTCTTCCTTTTTTTTTTTTGTTGTTGTTGTTGTTGTTTTGTTTTTAGGGTTTTTTTTGTTTGTTTGTTTGCTTTTTGTTTTATTTTTTTTTATTTGGGTATTTTCCCAAATACTGTCTGTCTTTTCCATAGCCCATTACAGGCTATATTTTTCAGTGGATTGGTTACATTTTGATGAAGACAGATGCAATTTCTAATTAAAATATTTATCCTGCTTTTTTTTCCATATCATATTCTCCAAATCCGATTTCTACTTCATTTTTTTTTTCCATTGTAGACTAATCTGTTTCACTTCATACAAAAGAAAGAACTTCTAATGAAGATAAGATGCATGCATGCTTTTTAAGAAACAATTACATGCAAGCTTGGCCAAAGAATACTGCATGTTCAATTCAAATTTTTCATTCAATTATCCTATAGGGAAAACTGAATCAAAATTGCACTTTTGCTACACAAAAACAATTATGGAATTGCTTGGCTTCCTTGAAGATGCCTACATTTTGCCCAAAAGTCAACAAGCCGTTCTATGGCCAAATGTTTTTTTATAATCAACAGTACATTCATTGAGGGAATACTGTTATCTTTTCTTGCATTTATAGAAAATCTCTCAATACTATGTAGGACAAAATTTATTTTCTCTTGCTCCTTCTTCCACGCAGATATTCAATTGGAATAATAAAGAATTGTCTGATCCATTAATACTAAATCAAATGTTATAAAACAAAAACCTAGCTAGAAGGAGTGATCTCTGCCAATACCTTCAAGATCTCCTAGACAGAGAAATTCCTTAAGTGTAATGCATACAAAAGACATTCTTCTATTGTCGATGAAGAAAGTACACTTTGGTTTTTAAAAATATCTTAGCGTAAATTACAGATAAATATACTATTAGGTGCATAAATTTGCTATGTTGAATTCTAATAGAAATCTCCACTAAATAAGGAAGAAAGGGTGTATTTTTTACTCCTAGGATTGGCTTAATACTTTTCCATAAGACTTCTCTCTCCAGTTTTATTGTTATAAAAGTTTCTAGGAAGGAAGTACAGCATGAAGATTGAGCCTCACAGCACTCCAGAATGTATTATGTTCCTCATTCATCAGAATAAAAGAAAATACTTTTCTGTACTTACAAGGAAGCTGGGCAAAGTGAAGCTTTAAGTAAAAACCTACTCAAGTTAAACACTCCTTGATGAACAGAACTGCCTTCAGGGAAACACTGAAAATGTTGTTAACTGATTTCCAGTGGAGAAAATTGATGAGAACTCAGAGAGGATGAAGGTATGGGCCATCCTCAGTTCAATCACCACAGTCCCCACTCATCCAAGAGCTTCAGAAAAAGGTTTTTTTCAGGGGACCAGCTAAGACGTTCATAATCAAGATTTTCTGGTTTTGGGGTTGCTTTTTTTATTTTATTTTATTTTTTATTCCTTGGTGCTATTTGGTTTTCTGGCTGATTGGCTTTGAGCTTTTTAATTTGTCTGGTTGCTTGCTTGCTTTGTGTGCATTACAGTTGTTGGTTGTTTTTCGTTTGTTTTTTTTTCCCTAATGTAGAAGACAAATGCTCAAAAATTCTTGCTCTTAGAATGAATTAATTTCTACAAGAGCACATTTCTTTTTTTAAAATTCAATAGCAGAAGATATGCTGGCATGCACCAACTTCTTTCCTTCATGTAAGCAGAAGACAATGCATTACTCTTTCTAAAAACACCACATAACCTTGGATGATAAGAAATAAAGACAAGACTCAAATATTTCTTAAGGACAGACACAATCTTTCATTTTAGAGTAGCAGCAAAGATGATAAAAAGATTCAAACACAAACCTGTACTGACTGTACTTACATTCGAGTCATTTATACTGGCACTTTCCTAGTTCCAAGAGGCATTGAACTTTCTTATCCCTGATCCTAACTGACAAAAGAAAAGTTTTTCCATCAAGGCTACTGCCTTTTCTATATGAACTTATTTGGGCAAGCTGGGCAAGCTTTTCAATGAAAATACCACATACAGCACCTATAGGAGGAATAATTTCAGCTTGTATTTAGAAATGACAGTTGCTTATACCTTCACATCATCACCAAGTCACCCACAGGTGCAGAGAGCTCTGACTTTACAGCCAAGAGGATTTCAGATGCTAGATTTAGATTTAAAATAACATATGATAATCCAGAAACGAAAATTAAGTGTCATTTATTCCTTTGTATAAAAAGAAACACCTATCACTAAGGGGAAGACATCATTGCTGGAGGGATTTTTTTGTTTCACTTATTCTAACCTGCTATTCAATTGCTATTTCAGATAGCAATGTGAGTGACACTCAGTGACATCTATCAATGGAAGCTTCTCCATTCAAATCTAGCCCAATATCCTTAAGGTTTAACATACGGTTTAAAACAGACTGACTTAAGAAATTTCTTGTTTCTTAAGCGTTTTACCTTCAAAAAGCTTTTTGGAAAACATTTTGTACTTATCTACCTAATCTTTCAGCTTCAGCTGCCATTGGTATATTATACCAACATGACTCAATCTCTCTCAGATTTTACCTCAGGAAGTTGTAAAACCATGATCTTGTTTCAGTTATTAGGAATTCCAAATTGAAAATTAATCATCTCAGACTTTTAAGAAGTTGAAGCTATCATGAAAATAAATTTGAAATCAACCTTTTTTCATGTCCACCTGCCATCTTTATAAAAGTCAAAACCATATGTGCTTCCTCTTTGAAGTCCAGCCTTGCCCCCTAATGATAGCCTTCACATTCCACAATATTGTTCTGTGAGCTCAAACCTTCTTTCAGCGAACAGGGGGAAAAAAAAGAAAAAAAAAAATTCAACAGCAGCATGACAAATGCTTGTGCAGATGTCTAATGCTGATGTAACAAATGGCTATAGTCTATGAAGTTACAAGTACAAAATAATGTCAACAAGTTGCAATGATAAAATAGCCCATGAAATATTCCAATATATGTTCAACATTCAGAGCAATTTCTGGTTTGAATTACCAATCACTTTTTTCCAGGTCAAAATGATTCTCCTTACAGAGGAGCCATTGTTTATGCACTCGTTTTTTTTTTTTTAAACTTATGTCACAGCCTTCACATTGGTAATTCTGATTAATGGACTCTGATTCCCTTATTTTCTGCAAGGCTTCAGACTTTGTTACGAAAATGAAAGCACTTGTACTGCCTTAAGGACTAAAGGTCTGAGTTGTGCAGAATGAAGTTGTCAGTGCTATAACACTTCAGGTAAGTCAGGTCTTTGAAAAGCATCAAAAGTGTGCAGTTGCTTCCCTGCTATTCTGCCTTTGAGAAATGCACAACATGCAGAGCTAGGTCAGATAAAACAAGGCAATTCTGGTTTCAACAAAGACTTTAAAACAGTTCAGTTTTCCTTTTTTCCCTACAATAAAAACTGAAATTCCTTGGTTTTTCTTTTTAACATATAAAACAGATGGTCAGGAAAATCAAATGACTAGTTGCTTTCATTTGTCATTTACAACATGCCAAGCTGAGCACAGAATCCTAGAATTCCCATATCCTTCATTACAATCCAGTCATTCAAACCTGAAAAGGAGGGGAGGGGAGAAAAAAAGAAAAAAAGAAAAACAAGTGAATGAAATTGAAGCACAATGGTTTGACCCTGCAGGTGGCTAGAAAATCAGTCCTGAATGAAAAATGTGTACATCCCCCTACGGTTGGGTTGGAAAAATCTAATTTGTCTCACACAAATTTTAATCTAGTTTATTCAAACATATGCAACATCTATCTGTGCAACACCACAGCTGATCTAAACCACACAGAAATTACTTTGTTTTTCATTGAGAGGCTTGCACAGAGTCTACTAAAGTGACTTTGTTATATTCAACAAAATAAGAGCATGCTGGTTTGCAGTTAAGTCATACGAAGAGAATATATGACATTAAATTAAAGCTTTTGCATGATGCATTATTTTGTGGAGCCCATACCATCTATATACAAAATTAAAGCAGAATGGCAAAACAAGAAAACTGTGGAAGGTTTCATTTCAAGCAAAATAAAAACTAGTGTTCAGATGCTCTACTGTCATGTCGGTTTCTTGCTTGTGATTTTGTTTTCTTTCTATTCTCTTATTTTTTTTCTTCTAACACAATCCAATCCACAGCTTTTCCATTTAATCAAAATAAAAAGAATCTTTAAATGCATTAGGCAATGCATTAGCTAAGTGCCTAATGGTTTTCCAATTTTAATTCAGATTTTTTGGGAATCCTAGAGAATCAGTTTATAATTGAAAGCTCAATGTTCTTTTAAGGAAAGTTTAGAAAATACATTCTCACTTTTGTGGATCTCACTGGTTGAACACTACAACAGCCTTAAAGACAGGACTTCCTATAGTTGGTGGGGAAATCAACAGATGCAGCTTTGACAGCATTCTCCTTCAAAACAGTCTGCTTATTTACATGTGTAAATCTCTATGGCCACCATATTCATATGAAGGTCCATTTGTTCTTTCAACTGATACCCATCTAAAAAAGGGGAAAAAACTACTTTTGTACCTCTCTGATTCTGCACTATGTTTGCCAAAAAGGAGCAAGCATGTGGCTGGTGTCAGACAATGGCGTTTCGATAAGACCCACTGCACATTTAAGGCTGGTAGATCAACCTCCAAATTAAGTAATGGGCTCACAGTGGCAAGCCCACCGTGTATGTATCATAGAATCCTAGAATCACTAAGGCTGGAATAGACCACTAAGATTATCTAGTCCAACCCATCACCAGCATGCTCACTGAACCTTGTCCCTTAGTGCCACATATCCACATCTCTTGAAAAACTCCAGGGATGGTAATTCTACCACCTCTTTGGGCAGCCTGTGCCAATACCTCACCACTCTTTCTGAGAAGAAATTTTTTGTAATATCCAAAGTGATTAACAGACAAAGAGCTCAAACTTCTTCAGAACAGGGGTGAGTTGAATTTTAGCTTGGGAAAATGAAATCTGTATGCTCAGGGAAGAGAACAAGCAACAGATTGAATTGGATCTTCAAAAATACTAAGCCACCAGCACAGCATTTAACCTGGGCCTTGTTTTCTGCGGTGTCCAAAATTCTCTAGTCCTATTTCTGAGACACTGATGGTCAGCTTTGAAAGGAGAATAGCACACGATATAAAAAGCAAACAAGCTCTGACAAACATCTAATTTCCCAAATTACTGAGCTCAAATTGGCCATGGCTGGAGTCATCAACTCCAGAAACTATATGCAAAGCAGATCTCCATCAGTGGAGCTTTATCAGCAACACTACTGTAAATAATCTTCTCTGAGAATCTTTACTCTCCAGATTTGGCTTGCAGACCAGTCTTGCAAGTCATCCACTGCAATTTCATTTTCTTCCAGATTAAACTTCAGTCAGCAAGATCTTACTGATAAAATGATCTCATCCAGCACTGGGATAAAGGTGCAAAAGCTAAAGAAAAAAGGAGTATCTACAGAGTGGATAGTTTCACAGCCTGCAATATGTCTACCAAATGAGAAAGTAACAATATAAGAGATGTTTGCCTCTTATGGATAAAAGTATTAAGACCCATAAGATAGAGCAAGCATTCTGCAGTCACAGAGGTACATTAGCTTTACATATAGGCCCATAACATGACAAGAAAATGTCCACTTGCATAACATCAGTTGCTGACAACTCCCCTTAATAGTCACACTTAAGGCTGCCTTGGCGTGCATCACACTGCAGAGGTTTAAAAAACTTAAGAGGAGTGATTAAGAAAAACAGCCTGGGTACAGTCAATGAGTATGCACAGGGATGATATATATTAAAAACAAACAAAAAAACCCTCCATGTTTAAAAAGAAGACACTTTCTGCATTTTTAAGATTTACGCACATCTGTGACACTTAATAGAAATAGAATAGGAAAGCAGACTGAGAAAATCCAGTTCCAAGGGTAAAAAGAAAAGAAATATCTGTTTTGCCCAAGTATAAGATGAAAATAGCTGCTGACCATCTGTACATACCTTAGAGAGTGATTGTCACAATTCTCCAAGTGAGGACTTCTCAGTGAGGCTACAGACCTGTTTCCAAGTGTCACAACTGATGATTAGTCTTTGTAGTTTAATTCACCTTTAAATCACCTTCTTATTTAGTCACCTTTTATTTGTCCAAACACCTCAAACTATAATTTGACTTAGATTGAAGCATAAGGCATTAGCCACTAGCAAAATCTTAACTAGAAATGTTAATACATAATTACTGTCCAATACTTGTAACATTTACAAAACCTCCTTAATTATCCTACTTTGTGTATACCCTGAAAAACATGAAAGAAACATACAAAAAATAAGAAAAATATTGAACAAATACACACACTCAAAAACAAAACCAATAACAACAAAACACAAAGAGGCTAAATATTCCCTTGTTAGGCCAACTTTCTTGCAAAAAACAGACACACTCTGCCTGGAGGAAGGTTTGTGCAGATGTAAGACAGATGTGACCTACCACTGTAGCGTAAGACAACAATCTCATGATGGTATCAGTAATGTGACCCAAGGGCTTCCAGCCCTTCTCTTCCATTCAAGGCTTCCATTAAGTTTCACAATTTTATGTATGGGGAGAAATGGATCACAAGATTTCTCTGAGACATGCAGAGAAAAGAGACATAGAGCCACCATGGATATTTGTGCAAGCAAAGACAAAGGGGAATGCATGTTGTTTTCTGATCCTCTTCACTACCATGGAAGCAGCAGACACTGACTGACTTCTGAGACAGTGAAGAAGCGGGATGGCATATGCAAGATGCCATGGGTTTTAGGAGGCTGGAAAGCAAGCTGTAGAATTTGGCACCACTGAAATGATCTGTGTTTCAGCTGGAGAGCAAACCTGAATATTTCTCAAACAAGGAGAGATGCAGCCAGGGCTTGCTCTCAATTCTATCAGAACAGTAAAAACTTCCAGACTAATGACAAATTGCTCAAAGGAGCCCCAGAAATAACTAATGAATAAGGGCTTCCCAACTGTAGTCTGAGCATCACGCAGTCTTATCCAAGTCCTCTCAGCAGTAAATCACAATGAGTTGCTGTGGCCAAGTGAACTAATACAATCTTTGAATACATAAGCAGGAGAATAGCACACAGCACGTAGGAGTAATGAACTAGTATTACTCTCTGCATATAGCATCAGTGAGACTGTAAGTAGTACACTGGGAGCTCCCAAAAGGAATCTGGAAGACTGGTGAGAGCTCATATGAGAGCTACAAAGTGATTCAACATCTTGAAAATATTGTCTCTAACGAAAGACTGAAGAAACTCAACCCATTAGTTCATCACAGGCAAATCCAAGTGGTGACTGACCACAGATTACAGGTCACAAAATAAGGAAGACATTTGAGATAGCGGGATGATCTGCAATCTAGCTGGTGGGTGAGGGAAAACATGAAATGACATCTTATGAAGGGATGCAGGTATGAGCAACACCGATTTATACATGGGCTATCACCCGCTGCAGTATTCCACCAGAGATGCAGAGGATTCATTACCATATATCTTTAGACCAATCTAAGCCCTTTTTCTACAACAGATACAGAGGAAGGAAACAAACAAAAAACGAAGCCAGCAGATTGAGTAATATTCAGTGCTGTTGTCTGGCTTATGTAAGGATAGATGATGATAACACTGTTCTCTGACATTGAAAATAAGTGAGCTGATATGCAAGCTCTAGGCTCAGTGATGGCAGAACGCTAAAACCACTATGTTAGTATCTCCCCATTTGTCACCATCCATCAAGAGTCTGTGATTAAATCATTTCTGAACATTACTGTGCTGCAGCGTTGCAAATAGGATACGTAGAGATGCAGCCATAACTTTTCTTTCTCCTACTTATATCAATTCCCCTCATGCTGACTTAGAAACTCCTGCCCTTTCTTTCCTTCTTCAGATCTAGACTGAAACACTCAAGCCACTTTACTATGACTCCAAGGGGGTAATTCAGAGAAACTACTTAGGGAAAGAAAAAAAACCACCATTCTCCACAGATTTTGTTTCTTGAGAAATCTCTTCTTGCATAGGAGCTAGAAGGCTGAATTTTTGGGGAATGAAGCAAGAGGTAAATGCAAGCTAAAAGAGCAGAATCTCATAGTGAGAAGCAGGCTTTCAGAAGCAAAGAACCATTTTGAAACCAAAACACAAAGTGAATAATTTACCTTTCCGGGGAAGCTTGCTAATTTCAATTACACATTCATTAATATTAATAAATACCTGTAGTCTATGATAATTAAATGCAGTGTTTTACAGACAGTACTATAAAATATTCTACATCCTCAAAAGCCTGTTATTCCAGTAACAAAATCTGTATCAAGATTTAAGGTATGGAGTACTTAGATAACCATATATTAGACAAAACAATAAACAATAAGCATTCAACATGACATTCTTCCCAATGAGAAGTCAACAATCCAACATGTTGTATTCTTTACATCGGGTGAAAACAGTACATTAGAGAAGTTTGCATGTGTTTATAGGAAAAAAAGTAAGAAAAGTAAAAAAAAAAAAAAACCAACTAGTAGTAACTTCAGAAACTGTGAAAAACAGTTCTGGAAGAAACAGATGAGCAGTTAAAGATGCTGAAGAAATACACACTAATTACATGGCTCTCATCACCACATGTGATATCACTCACCCAGACTAGCATAAGTTTTCAGGAAAAAAAAAAAAAAAATCAGCACATTTTCCAAGGGGCTTCAGAAAAAGTTTGCAAATCCAGCTTCTGCCTTTTTGGGTGATTTATGCTAATGCACTGCAGTCATTTTTTCTGGATACTGTCTTTGGAACAATTGAAATCCAAATGAACATTTCCCTTAGAATATCCACCATATCAGAACAGCAACAAATTAATTTCACGAGATGTTTCAGATTTAATGGAAAACTTTGTTTTTATTAAAAAGCTCAATTTTAATATCCTGAACTTGAACCCTTACTCACAATTATATTTAGAACACAGTGACAATGGCGCAATGTAGTATGATGACATGGGTACACTCCTTAGGAATGACTTTCTGATTTCCAAAGTTTTGCACAGGAGCTCAGGTTTTTGTTTGTCTCAGTATCACCTTCTTCGTGTTACAGGTGAGAGCCAACTTTAAATTTTAAATTGTTTTGCTTCAAATTCCTGATGAATTAAATGAGTATTCTATATACATTACATATGTTTATCACATAACTACTGTAAAATCATTTTCCCTTATAACCAAATACAATTATAGGCTGGAAATCTGCCACATTTGGCTAGTTCTGCATTTCTCAAATCTAGTCCCAGACAGCGTTTTCCCCAAAGGTGTACAAATGATATGTGGACCTCTGCAATGACAATTCTGGAAAAGTGTGCAAGAACCCTTTCCAGAAGAGGAAGAGCAACGCATTTCAGAGGCACACATTGCACGTTATAGAGAAAACAACGATGCTTCTGCACCTTTCTCCAGTGAGAAACATAAAGTAAATTAATTGCAGTTGGATCTACTCACCACTGTCAATTGACTTGGTTCCTTGCCCAGCTCCCTTAATGTGTTGCCAATGCAAGAGTTTGTTTGGGAGCTGCAACCATAAATCACATTATGAGGCTGCTTCCTCTTCTCACATGCACCTGTGTAGGAAATGTGCCAAGGGGCAGAATTAGGCATACTATAAAGACTGTAGGCAACACAGCAACTTCAGTAGCAGCCTGGGATGGGCTGCTGTAATTCAAAGCAGCCAGGGTGCTTTTTTGACCTGTGCAGCAGCTGAGAATCTAGAGGATTGCAAAGATGGCACAAGTTTTCTAGAGGCAGGCCCAGGAGATCTCAACACAGGCAGCTGTTAGAGGCTCCAGTTGGGCATGGCAGGAGATGTCAGACAGCAGCAGCACAGCAGGGACTGAGGTACAGACATGCCAGTGCATGGCACAGAATGGATTGAGCTGCCCTTCCAAAAGTTATCAGGAGCTCCATGGAGTTACCACAGCTGCCTTCAGGGTCCAGTCTGGATGTGTCATTCCCTTACAAGCATACGATGCTTGTTTCTAACCCAATGACAGATGATTCCAGTTGTGCTGGTTCCCCACTGAGGATTAAACACGACTAACACTTGTGGGTTTTTTTCTATCTTAGCTTTGATAGCTCTGCCAAAGTCTCCCCAGGGATTCCCATTTTAAGAAACATTGTTCCAGATAACAATTGAGCTGGTTTAAATAATGTCATTTATAATGCAGGCGGATAGCCTGTTCATCATACGCAGTAATGTTTTACATCCATTACACTAAATCCACTGTGATTTTAGCCTCAGAATGGATGTGCTATGTTCATTTGTCTCTGACCTCATTGGCTGCATAATAGTTGTAGAATATCTGTCTCACTATCTCAAAATGTCTGTTTTATCTGTGAAGTGTTTGACAAAGCACGTTACCAATGAGTATTCATAATGAGTTATATACATATCTATTGTATATACTGTTATAGAAATACAGCGTAGACGGAAACTGACAGATTATTCAGCCATCACAGTATTACAAGAGAGAAAGAGCAATGGAGTCAAAATCCTTCTTATTCCTTCTCCTCCTCCTCAACAGCTACCATCATCCTTACTACTTACTGACTGTGAAAAATAGGTTTGGACACTTTATGTAAAGGAAAAAAAAAAGCAAACCTGTATCAGTAGAGGCTCTGTGATCCACAGGATTTAGGAGAGAACTGGAAACAAGAAATAATCCAATTCTACTCACAAGAAAGTAAATCATGGACTCGTATTATCAGGCACCTTCTGCCTCCATATCTCCAACTACGAAACGGAGATGCTACTGAAATGGCATGATGTGGGTTCATTAATAACCACCTGATACCTCCTACCTTCAGGATGCTTTCCTAGCATGGAGCTAATCATTAAAACCATTAGTCTAGTCATCCCTGGTGGTCCATATATCACAATAAATTCTGCTTCCATTTAGTTACACATGATTTTGAGCACAATTTCTTGGGGGGAAAAAAAAATCTGTTACTGAGAGGAGAATGATATAACTTAAACTTTACCTTCTTAGTCCTACTCTGCCTAAGATCAGAGTTCAGTTAAAGCAACTATGAAATGTGAATTTAAGAACAGACAAAATCAAACAGATGATTATATGTGTTTTAAGATTCACAGCTTGCAGACCAGCATAACGAAATGAACAGGGAAAGCTCCCTGAATTAGCACACATACTCAGAAATATAAACAAACTCCTATTCATTATACAGATTCCCCTCTCCTAAAGATTTCCAAGAGGTGCTTATAAAACAAAATTAAATTCTTCAGATGGGATCTGTGGACAAAACTCTCCTTGGTAGCAGTTGCAATACCTGAATCTATTGTGTGAATAAATGTTGAATTATGAAATAATTTCCAAATCAGATTTCAACTGAATCATCATTAATAGTTCTGCCCAAATGATAAGATAGCATGTATTTCTACTGTTTCTTCTAAAACAACTAGTAACATGCAAAAAAAAAACCCAGAAGGTATTCCAGTACATTTTAATCTCCTATGGACTTACTAACAGTGCTAGATTTTTCATCTTAAATTTGCTTTTCCTCTCTGGCTGCTTAACACCAGTTTACAACTAGTTTTGGAGACTGATATTACTGCTGTCCTAGTGAATATCAGACTAACCCTGCATTTTATCTAAGGTTAGTTCATTGTAGGACTTGACCTTTCTTTGCTTCAAAGGTCTGACAGAAATTACTGCTCAAGGTGATGTACCTGTACAAACATTTTAGCTGGGATTTAAGCTGTCATCGAAACGGCATAAAGCCTCATCCTTTATAACATACAGAACTTGTGTCATAAATGTGGCCTTGGGGATTTCTTTCATGATTCAATAAGTTGCTTTTTGGTGTAGCAAAACATAAACAGATATGATAGCTCTGGAGGTGATGTCTTGGCATTTCCTTCTGCCTCTTTCCTTGTGGCCTGAATCCAACAAAGTCAACTTGTAAACGTGCTGGAGAAACTATAAACAATACTGTTGTTTTTAGAAAGCCTCCAGGGAAAAGCAGAAAAAGCAGTTGACACTCGACACATGGAATAAGCTCAATTATGTGTTTTGGAGATTCCTCTTTCCTGATTTTACAGTCTATTAACCTTGGTTTTAGCTTTTAATCCACTATCATGCTTTGGCTGTTTCTTCAATATCTCTAACAGGTCTTAGGGAAAAGTAAAATTCTTATCTTCACACGTGTACACCTTTCAGCAAATTTCTAAACCAAATGGTATTAAAATAGCACATTATTTTCTGTTTGGATTTTCAACTTTTTTGTTTTGGATATGTAACTACACCTACAGAAAGTAAAAAAGAAATGCAGAACATAGAGCATTAATTTATAAGACTAGTGAAACTGTTACCTTCAAAACATACAAGAACCAAAAACATCAAACTACTCCTTGAAAGAATTTAGCATGGATACATACTAAATATTACTTTCATAGTATTGGATGCTATCATGATATGCATTAAAGCCTATGAAACTATAACAGAGAAGGACTAAGGAATATAAATGAGTCTACGATTGGGAGTCAAATTCTGATTGAGTAGAAGTGTTAATGTGTGAAAAATGAAAACAAAACAGAACATATGAACAACAACAACTCCAAGTATTCAGCTTCTAGAAATTGATGTGTTTTATCAAGCAAACATACTTTGGAAATAAAATAAAATGCATTAAGTCAAAATAGTTAGAGAGCATTTCCTTGTCCGCTTGCTTCATTACCACAGTAAATCTGTTCTGCTGTGCCTCAGCCAAGGAAATCATTTTAACACGTGTGTCTGCCTGTCTCCAGTCAGGGCAGCACTTAGGTGCTGAAATTAAGCATTTCACCAAGTATCAAGACAGTGAAGTTCAATAGTGTGATTACATTTTGACAAACATTTCAGTGCCCCCCTGAACTAGGACTTCACTGTCAGTAATATATAAAATGAAAATTGATTATTGATACTTGCATTAAAAGAACTATAGCATCGACACTTCAAAAGAGAGAATTTTTAAAAAGGTGAGGAAGAGAAGAAAGTAATAAGTAGTGTTTGCTAGCAAAATGGAGCACATAGCTCTACTGTGACACTCTCCACTACTTTCTCTATTGAGAATGCTAGCAACATGACTTGACTGGAAACTGTAAGAACACACCTACAAAAAACACCCGAAAGCCATAGGTCTCTCTAACTGTCAATAATCAAGAGAAAATCAAATGTCTGAAAACAGCTGTTGGTCATAGCCTAAAAATAATAAGCCACATCATTTAAACAAGAGAATTTGCCCAAAGGAAGAAAGGAAGAACTCAGATAACTTTCCAACTACCTAAATCTTTGGAAAATGTGCAACAAGAACACTAGCTGATCGTGTCCCCTTTTGATCTAAAAATGTAAAGACGATTAAAAAAAAAAGAAGTCTCAGTTTGCTAAGAACTTCATGAATAAGTTTAAAATTTTGCTGCAAGTGCTGCATACTTATGTGAAAAAAAAGTTATAATTACTTAGATACCAATTAGTATAATTCCAGCAACTGAACTAACTTGAAATAATTTACACAATAAAGCTGCTCAAAAATCAGCGCAGTTATCCTTTTGAAAAGAAGAATCAAGCTCTTCTTTCTATATCAGATAAATGGAAATAAAAGTATTTGTCTGGTTATATTTCTGGAGATATGTTGGAGCTGAAAAAACACAATTATGTTATTCTGTTATTCTTTGTATTTTTGTAGCAGTACAGCACTGCACAAATGAATTCTTGTTTCTAGTTTGGGATGGAGATATCTGAGAAGTGCAGTTTTACTCAATGCAGGGATGTCAAAATCAGGCACGATATAAATTGAATATGATTTCTAAAATACTTTATGAAGAAACAGCCTTTCATATGAAGTATAAAAATATTTTCCTTTTTGTTGTCACTCTTATGTTTTGTTTTTTTTTCTCCATTTGTTTTTCAATGTATTTGTATTGCACAAATAGGTCCAGTAAGAGAACCCTCCCAAGTCTAACACAAACCCTGCAAATTCCTTTGGCAGTAGCCAAACATGGCATAGCTTAATGGACAAAACACCCTCTCTATATTTCAAGTCAGGGCTAAACTGTGTACATCTGACACAAGTCAGCCTGTAGACCCAAGATCTGGGATGGTATTGAGTACAACTTGCACTAAAGTGAATATATGTACATAATATGTACACAAGAAACTCCCAGCAGCTTCTTGTACCAGCAAACCAAATCAGCAGCAGAGGTTTTTTTCCATGATTTGCATTTTTCTGGTTTCTACGAATACTGCATCTTTCAATAGAGACCCATGCAGACCTGTTTTCAGCCTACCTGGCAAAGCAGTTTAGAATATGAAAGTGTATGTTAAAGTTACAGTCATGTAAACACATCCAGATTTTCTGTCATGTTGCCATTTTGTAGGAAAGGCATTGGGTTTTGCTCAGCTACAACTAAGCTGTTATTTTGCTCAGTTATTACAGACGTGTGGGTTGTGTGTTGTTGTGTTTTGTTTTTTGTTTTTTGTTTTTTCTTTTAACTCCCCAGCAACAGAAAGACTGGTTGGCAACTATTCAGCCTATTAGCTGAAGCCAAAATATTAACAGCAGTTCAACAGTTTTTATTCCATAGTTTTCCTAACCAGTTGACATGGGAAAGAAGCAGCAGCAGATGAAAACCAATGGACAACGGCTGTATGACATCACTGTTGGATCAATCTCAAGAGCAAAGTTTTAAAGCATGATAAAGCAAACACATCACTGAATAAACATCTGACCACTAGCACTTCTTTAATAGTCATTGTTAAACCAGCAGGGAAGGATCAGAAATTAAAAAAAAAAAAAAAAAGACAAGAAATAGTTAGAAATTAAGCAAAGCAAACAAGAAAACTAAACAGAAAAAAAAAATTACCAACACAGATGGACATCAGTGTTCACATATACTGGAAAGCCTAATGAAATGTAAATCTTATAGAATGGAATAGTGACTAGTGCTAGTTCTCACACAGATCTAGAGACTTGCAGCTGATAATTCAAGGGAGTGCTTCTTTTCTGGAAGTAAAGCACATTACTGAGAGGCACTCATATCCGTATTTGAGTACAGACGGGGACATATGAAAAACTCCAATTGACAGTATCATCCCATTTTTCATTAAGCTGAAAACAAAGATCTAAATTCAAAGACATTTATTTCTGGAAGATGGAAGCAAGTCAAAATCAGTGTTTTTTGGTGAAGAAAAGGGGGTTTAAAAAAAAAAAAAAAAACCTACAGTCTAAGCATTTAAAGAGTAAAGTAATAACAAGTTCATAACACATTATAGAAAAATCTGACAGAATATTTTATAATTTTCAGGAAAAAAAACTATCCAAAGGTAGAATTTCAAGGAATTACAAGCTTCTGGTAATGTTTCAGGCCAGGATAAACACCCATCTGTTACTGAGTGCTTAGGGATAATGAAGTTAATTCTGCTATAATCTCAGGAAATAGAGTACAAAATCTGTCCGGCACCTTTCACAATGAATACTTACATGGGATACTCCACACATTATTTACATGACACACACAAAAAAGAAAAAAAATGTATCTTGGAAACCCTCAGTATTCCAAATGGGAAATAACACAAGTGTAGACCATAAATAATATCGGTTCTTGCTGATCAAGACTGAGTAGTTTGTTTTATTGTCCCCACATGATGTTTCTTTGGGTGAAAAATAGGACGATTATGAGTGGGATAGGAATGAAAACAAACTGAATGAAGTTCTAAAAGTAGCATTCAGAAGGCAGGCCAATAATTTCAACATCAACATAGAGCATGTAACATTAAACAGCAAATGATTAAGCATTCTCTGCAGTCAAACTTTGATATTGGGAGATGGGTGGGCCCCCAAGTCATCTCATATTGCCTCACTGCATTTCCTTTTGAGCATTCTCCATCCTCAGCACATCCTATTCCCCAAACGGAGGGCTACTTCCATAGCAGCTTTCCCTGGGCTCTGCTTAGAGAGCATTTTACATCCTCTCTCCTAATTTAGCTCTCCCTTACCAAAATATTTTTTCCTCTTTTATTTTATTTGAAGGATGGGCCCATCCTGCCAGGTGGATATTCCCCAAGTCTCACCCCTCTACTCAAATGGTCTCTTATCTGGGTGCCTCTGAGCAGCCAGAGCTCATAATTCATTTGAATGGGAAACAGTTGGGGGCTCGCCACACTTCATCCTATGAGACTGTTGACACTGTTAGCAGCTGTTAATGTCGCTCTTGTTTTTACCAACTGGAAGCATATCAAAATGTTACACGCACATTCAGCGGTACAGTCTCTCCTCTTTCAGTTTAATGGGAATTAAGCACATCAAGGGGAAAATGCACACCACAGTTGCTAAGTATTTCATACATTCATTTTC
Source organism: Centrocercus urophasianus (assembly GCF_019232065.1). Taxonomy (NCBI): domain Eukaryota; kingdom Metazoa; phylum Chordata; class Aves; order Galliformes; family Phasianidae; genus Centrocercus; species Centrocercus urophasianus. The sequence goes on along the minus strand of NW_024884475.1, from coordinate 32,574,390 downwards.
TAAACTTACTTTCTATGGGAAAAAAATAACTCAAGTTTAAGGCATTCCAGAAAAAAATAACGTGCCCTCAAAGCTGGTTAATACCAATAACAGAATTATTTAATGATGCAAAACTTTATTCCACAGAGGGGCAATTAAAATCACTGCACCACACTTTTAATTTAGAGGAAACACAAAACCTCCAAGCAATTTTGTGGTGATCTAGACAAAATGAGATTGGCAAGCTCCATCCAATTCCCAATAGACCATTGTCCACATCACAAAACTATGAAAACTTTCTTGGCAGATTCATTTGGGAAGCAAGAGTGAAATTGCCATAGACTCCAGACATATTATCATACAAAAACGGAGGAAGATGGAGATGCCAGATGATTATTTCCTGTAAGACATAGCTTCATTTCTAGAAAAGAGCTTTCATGTTAGCTTAAGCAAGTATTTTCATGATGCACTCATAAGAACTCATAACTTGAAAATAGAAATACATGGGACATCACCTATTAAAGACATACTTAATTTTATATCAGATGTTTGCACCCATGACGTTTGCCCCTGGAATGCAAATTTTGTTTCAGATATTGAAAATAAGAATACAACTTTTCACTTCTGAAATCTCAAGTACTGACTAAAAGTCAACACATGTAAGTTACACCAATTGTTTCACTATTCCAGTGTTTACACTTAAACTACATGCTAGTGTTAGCAAAATGCTTTTCATCAGTGGATCACACGAGCATTTAGATACTGAGATTTCAGATGTCACCACTGGCAGCTGTCACCCACCTCTAAACTTAGCAGCAGCAACAGGAATAATCCTGTGTTAGAGCTCCAGACCCAGTGCAATTCACAGCCTGACATATTTCCTAAAACCACCTTTGTTGCTCAGTGGATGCACCTGTGCCTCAGGCTCTCCCACCTGCCTGTGTGCCTCAGCAGCTAAAGAGCTGGAGCTGCTCACTCTTGCTGTGTCTGCAAAGGAGGCAGTAGCCCTCAGCTGAGGACCAGGCAGGCTGCTGCTGACAGCAACCCAGTGCATCGTATTGTAGCTACCTCTATTGCACTATCCTTGCAACACAGTCAGCATGCACCTATGTGTACTATAGCCAGTCTGCCAGCATCCCAAAAGCAACTCTTCCCCAACAACTAGCACAACTAACAAATTCACTTTTGGTAAAGAACCAACAGCAAATATTTTTTGAAAGCATGACTACTCTCTAGAATTTAGATCTAAATAAAATAACTTATTATGCAGCAGCAGGTGACGTATAAGATAAGAGAAAGATTATATTGGCTGTAAAATACATGCTCTGACAAGCTTCAAGAATTATACTCATGCAGGCATGCACACTTAGCCAAATATTATATTTCATATCCCAAAGAAATAAAATCAAGGAAACTTTCATCTATAAAATTTTTCTCTTCCTTCATTCCCTGAACTCTAAGACACTCTTGCCTGCTTTTCCTCACCCACCTTAACAGACTATGAGAATTCTCAGCAACTCTAAAAAAAATGGCATTCATCAAGAAAGTACACGAGTCAATGTGAAATAGGAGATTTGTAATATCTCAGCCTCAGCACATTTAAAGCATGGTCTTCCATTAGCTGCTAAGAAGGAAACATAGTGTCCTACCCAGCAGCAACTTCTGAGGTGAGATGAACAAACTAGAGGGAATGCTTTACTTTAAAGGAGTGAGATTTATCAGCTGCAGTCCTAGTAAAGACAACATAATCCAACTTAAGGTATGCATAAAACTGTACAATTCTTTCTCAAAGCCACACATAACAGGAAACACAGCTTCTCATGACTTTTGATAGACACACAACTTATTACTGCTGTTTGACTCCAATACTAGAGGACAGCAGTTGAAGGAGGAAGATGAAGCCATGAGCTCTTCTCTCTAATCACGACCTCAAGTTTGTTTCCCTCCTGCATGCCATTACCTCTCACTGGGGGTGCTGCAGCTTCCCATCAGGTTAAGCTAAGTGGAGTGCTTCCCAGGAAGAAGACACAAAACTAAGAAAGCAATTAGTGACGAGCTAAATTAATTAAAGCTGTTTACTTACAGGAGAAAGGCAAACCTTAAATAATTAGCAGCAAGTTTATTTTTAATAATAAAAAACCCTCTTGAAAATACCTTCTGAGCGACAGTGTTTGTTTACTGACAGCCATACAGGTATTACATTTTTCCACCCTCTCCTAACTCATCTCAGATGTTGGTTAAAGCAACCAGTCACTCAGAACAGGAGGCCCTCAGTTCAAACCAAGGACCACTTCTCCCAATAGCGATGGTTTAGTGCAGTGTTCTTCTGCACTAATTGTGAACTTCAGGGAATTGTGAATTTTAGGTAGCAGTTATTAACTGTGGACCTTCTGAGTTGAGTTGTGAATTCTCAGCACCCAAGCAACAGCAGACTATTAACCCTTCCATTCTGCTCTTTGCCTAGAACATGAAAAAAACTTTTTCTGTAAGCATCAAGAATTTGCCCACAGTTGATAAATGACATCAGAACTAAGGACTCCTATTTCTCCTTTATGAATCTGAATTGCTTTGACTCCAGTATATTCAAATTATTTTACAGAAATAGAATACTGAGGATAAATGCTTATGATGACTATTGATCTGATTTCAACTTATAAGTGTATAAAATCTATCAGGTGGCCACATTAATGGGGAAAAAAGAAAAAGACCAAAAGTTGTTTAGACTTCAGTTTTAAAGCACATTCTCAAAATCAGGGAACTAATAAGGATATTTCTCAATCCAGAAATAAGGAAATAAATATCTTATTGCTAGCACTATTTTATGGGAAAGAGATCTCATAAAGGATTCTCCTATGTCTAATATAATGGTTCTGGCTAGTTTTATTGAGATTGAATTTTTTTCAACATGACTTTTCAACATGAGAAATATTTTGTAGCATACTTATTTTTGCTTTCAAAATAAATTACTGACTATAGTGTTGGATAAATAAGATATTTCATTGTTGTTGTTGTTGTTGTTTTAATAAATGTTACTTTTAAATATACAGCTTTGAAATGACAAATTAGATATTTCACAAAGAACGATTCACAGCCACTTGTTTTATATAATTCATGGAAATTTAAATATATTAATTCACTAAAAGAGCTTCTCCTAATTTGCTTCAAGAATATATAGATATAATCAAAATTAACAGTTTGAAACATCAAATATATTGTATTTGCAGAACAAAATTTCATACTCAGCCTATTTTTTCATAAATCTTCCTAGAAGATCCATGTGCTAAATGAGCATGCAAAACAGGCCAGGATAATTAGATTTAAGATAATTTAAATGGGGAAGTATTTTATATAAAATGATAATAAGGCATTTGACTATGGGTCTTGGTGTATATTAGCTTTTGTACTGTAAGGAATGATATGAAAATGACTTGATTTTTCCTCTTGAGATGAATGAACTCTTGACTGAAGGTTTTAAACCTCTGTGAACTCCAACAGAGAAGACACTTCTGTTCCTTTTGAAACAGAGCTGGAAAAAAGAAGGGTATAATCCAAAATTTGAGTATGTGTACAGGTACTGCCAGACCTCCAGCAGCAAGCATTCCCAACCTGAAGTTCCTAATTGGAACAAAGCTTTCAAACCCTCTTCTAACAAATCAAATCATCTTTGTAGGAGGAATAAAGCACTATCACTATCAACATCAACTGACTTGAAGCATGGAAATGTGCCAAAATGGTATTTAAATAGATTCCTGTGAGTTAAGACTCAACTCTGATTCAATACTCATTTACAGGCCCTATCAATCATCCTTGAAATACTACTGCTTTAGTTTCCTCAAGCTACCCAGTGGAAATAATTCTTCCCTTTACAAGAGGATGTTGTAGTGATAAATACACTAAGAATGTTCAGCTGTAATAGAAATAGTACCAAATTGGATTGAAAAATCTGTGCATTTTGGCATCCTTAACCTTGAACATGGATGGGGATTTTTCGTGGTCTGCTCTTATACTGACACTGGAGCCTCCTCTACCCCATTGGATTCTGTTTTCAGGGAAAATATCTTCTTCTGCACTTTGGGGAACAAAGCATTACAATTTGGGGTGGTAGGATCAAGCTCTGATAGAGACAGGGCAGGCTCTGCTGCTCTATTCCTACCAGGGAAATCCAGTCTTTGTAACACAGGTCATAACGAAGGCCAACCAGTGGATAGGAGGTCAGAAGTACCTAGTATGTATCTGATATGTGTTCTCTGTTAATTGGTTGTCCTCCATTAGTCTGGTTGCAAGAAGTTTTTTACTTGATCAACAAGCTTGATGAAGAAGAGCCAAAAATAATGGTTTCTTCCAACCCATTTTGTTCAACCTATGATTGCTTAAACTAGAAGTATTTTTTGTCAAACAGTATGAATAGGGCTCCAGTTCTTATCTGTTGCTCTCATTCAGTCTTTCATTGTGATAAGTGTATCAGTGATCATCAGCATTTCCTGTAGATTTTTATCTCTAACATTTATTTCAGTAATGCTCTTGAACTAATATTCTGATTTTCTTTGGTAAAAGGGAACAAGAGACAAGAAGATCTTAGAAGAAGGCTATGTATATCCCAGGATTATAATTAATTTATTTGCAATATTAAACAGATTCCAGCGGTGAAAGATCTCTTACATCTGTGTGGACACATCAGAACTAGCATTACAACAATCCCAGTCTGTAGCCACACAAAACAGCTCAGCATGGGTTAACTGCTTGGATTCTCAAGTAGTTTTGTAGGTATACTAGCAAATTTATCTTTGTTACACACAGGAATCCAGAGTCATCACCTCAGAATGGAAATACAAGAAGAACAGGAGTGTTTTATATCGTTAAACATTTAAAACCATTAAAAAGGATCACCACTGTACATAGCAGCAAGTTAGTTTTTTGAAATGTAAAGGATTTTAAAAGAATGGATATTATCATTATGTTATTTAGTTTCATTTGTAAGTTTGGAACTGGCTATAGTGAAATCTGTAGGCCAAACACTTTTTGAATAAGCTGTTCTAAAAGAGGGAGAAAACTGCAGTATCAGGTTTGAAATGCCATTTCTGAAGTCCAGGTAAGTTTTACCATTAAATAACAAGCAGAATCTTTTCTAAAACATCATCCACAAAGGAGTACCTTGTGCACATGAACTGTGGGTATACAAGTTTCAGAATTAATATTTTAATAATACTAATAATGTTATTTTTCTTTAGTGGCTTTTTTCCTACATCATAATTACATCTCTACAAATATTTCACCAGAAAGTATGGAAACTATTTTTTTTTTTCAACGTGGCATTTGAGTAAGCCTTAGAAAGCCCCAAAAAGAGCATAATACCAGCACTTAGTATTGCCAGAGCACTGCAGTAAAAACCTTAATCGGGGCTCTTAGTTGGATTGAAATATATCCTGATTAAGTGACCATCCCATTAAAGCAAAGTTTTCCTGAACCGTCACTTAACGTAAACCAAATGTCCTGTGCAACTCCTTCTTTCTACTGAAGCATTTTGACCCTTAGCCACCATATTAACACCTCTAATTGTAACTGACAGGGCAATTTCCTGGTTGCCATTGTGTGAGACAAGGAGTGAACACTAGCCACAAGCAATTTATGACCTTTGACTGTCATATTAATGCTTTTAATTGTAACTGACAGGGCAGTTAGGCCAAAAAGTGTCCCAACAAAACAGTTCAGGCAGTTCTACATGTCCTGCTAAAGTAAAGGAAGGCGCATCCAGTCATTACGGGTGAGGACAGATATGGAGAAAGAAAGAGCTGTACCTGAGGTGGACAGTTATCAAATTCCTCAAAAACATCACAATAATTTGCATTAATTTGCCATCACATTCCCTGGCTAAAATCAAAAACATTTTTACTGAATGTGTAGAATTTTGTTTTAATTTCTGAAAGAAATTTCCTAAAATATTTGACAGGAAAATATTTTTAGAATCCCTCCCCCACCTATTATATAATTTTTCACTTTGACAAATTTTGTATTCTTTGTTGAAAAAAAAAATTCCTCAATATTTCACATTGAGAAACATAAATATTTTCCTATTTCTTAAGCAAAGAAAATTATCTACAGTCTTGGAACATATGTAAACTTAAACAGATCCAGACAACTGCAGCTGCAGCATTCTATAACATGAGACTAAATAAGCAAAAGGTTATCTCTAATGGAAGAGAGGGAAGTGCTGTGGATGACTCACGCAGTTGCTTTTGCTAAGCTGGTCTCTAGAAGGTGAAGCGTACTCACAAACTTTTGAGCAGATCTAATATTCAACATGATATAAAGGCACAAATTAGTTGGCGGAATGATTCTTCCTTAGTTGTATTTTACTCCTATATGGCACAAACACTCATTAAATTCGAGAACTTGCTTACATTTGTTTAATTTAACCCATGGATTAGTCAGACTCAACTATGACGAAGTTTTTAGATCCTTCCTTATTAAGAGCTAGGAGTAATTCTTTCTCCTAAGAAGAAATTAAAGCACTACTGTTAGCTGAAATCCAAACAAAACCCGCACAAATATTCTAGAAGATATGGTCAATTTCTGTACAATTCAGTTTATTTCATCAAATCACCCAATTTTGTTAACTTCCAAGTACATTTTTCTTATTTAACTTTTCCCAGCTGCCCAAGATTCCTCTGCCCACTGTTTCTCTCAAGAGAGAAAAAGGAGAAATTCACATGAAATCTAGCAAAACTGAGTAGTCCAAGTGTTATCAAATGGAGGAAGTCACCAAAACAATCAGCTGAAATAGGTTACAGTCCAAGGGATAAATTTCCGTGAATAATCTCTGCAGCAAGGCTAGTTTACCTTCTGTATGCATCTTCTTGTTCACAAAGCAGTTCTACAAAGCTGCCTGTCACTTCAGCTGAGAATAATATTACACATTATAAATAGGAATATTATAAAACCAGAATAGGAAGATTCTCCCCTTTCTACTTTCAACTGTGGTTATTTCTCCAGACTTGGCCTGTCCCTTCTCATGTGCTAGCAGGAGAATATCTTTGCTGGGCCAAGAGAGCTCAATATTCCCCACATTAAAAAAACTTTTTGTGCAGCTACTTTTCAGCTAGTTTAGTGAATTGAATCATCTCAAATTCCTTTAGGGAATGGCCATGAAATGGCAGGCAAAGGAAGGAAGGATTCAAGCTTTTGGTAAGGCTACATCAGATTTAGTGTTAGCCCAGCTCAAAGAATAGCGTACAACCTCACTCTGAAAGGCAGTTGCAGGGGGAGCATCATCAAGAAAAACATCCCTAGAACTACATTAAGGATATTTATCATTATTTCTAAAGCAGCAAAGGAACTCGTGTCTTACTTTTAGAAATGCCTTATGATGGTCTTCACTGTAGCTTACAGTCCTTCAGTAACTTTCTAGTGGGCCTTCAGGGTTCTTGAACATTTTTACATGCCCAGGACTGATATATATGAAAAATGGGTTTGGGCTCTTCTTTCAAAATCTCTTATCATAAAAAGAGACACAGGCTGTCTCCCGCAGACCACCAACTTGTTGTTTGGTAAATATCACTTCATAGTTTAAGATACATGTTACGTTTCATAAACAATTTATCACAGAGGGGTTTAGATTGAAAGGGACTTTTAACATCATCTATATACAACCCCCGTGCTATAGGCAGGGACAGCTCCCACTAGATGAGGTTGTTCAAAGCCCCATCCAGCCTGACCTTGAATGGTTCCAGGGAGGAGACATTCACAACTCACTGGGTAACCTGTTCCAGTGTCTTGCCAGCCCTGACCATCTTCATGGCCCTCCTCTGGACCTGCTTCAACAGCTTCATGTCCTTCTTGTGTTAGGAGCTCCAGAACTAGGCACAATACTTCGGGTGGAGACTCAAAAGAGAAGAGTAGAAGTGCAGAATCACCTCCCTCAACATGTTGGTCACATGTTTCTTGATGCAATCCAGGATACAGCTGGCCTCCTGGGCTGCAGGTGCAACCTTCTGAGATGGAAGTGCAATTTAGACTACATAATTTCATGTATACAATTGAATGAGGCAGAATTTGAAGTAAGATAGCATTTCAATAGAGAAAAATACTTTGCTAGGTTTCTTCTTGGCTTTGTAAAGTGCTTTCACTATGCAATGTACTCTCTGATTTAAGGATAAATGGGATGTTGGCCCAGGAGTCTTAAACTCAGTCCAGTTATAAGCAGCAACAATTTGCATTGGTGCAGGTTCTCAACAGAGGCTGGAATTGGAACATTACATTAATGCCACACTTATTTATGATGCTAGAGCTATTGGCCACGTAGCATGAAAATGAGTCACCCACTACCTAGGCAAGACCATAACTATTGTTGTTTTTTTTTTTATTATTAAAATTACAAGCAGATACGAATTTGAGGAGAGTAATTGCAAATATCCACCTGCCACTGAAATTTCCATCATTAATAATTTTTTCTCAAAAAGTCTGGTTTGCCTCTAAATACCATGTTTTCAGTTGTCTTCCTTTTGATCTAGGTACAAGTTTCTAAAAAAGCTATTTAAGAAAAAAAAATATCGCTACCACCAAGAAGCAACCCAGAATCTCCTATTTTGTTTCCATCAATAGCACAATCTGCTATTGAATAAGAAAGGTCTGAGAGAATCATAAAACAAATTAAGATAAAAATACTTTAAGAAAATTAAAATGGAAAGCATTATTCCTCACCTTTCCCTGTCCTTTCTTACTAGACAAAACCTTCTGCTTTGCTGCTTGTATTTAGACATTTTATCTGTAATCTGACTCCTAATTTTCTGATCGTATAACCATAATTTAATTAAGAATAGTGTCTTTCAAAAAGATGGCTGCCTTAGGAACCTAAATCTGATTTAAGTCCCTAATGTCAGACAAATCTTCTGTCTATCTTTTGCATTATTAGTTGAGAGAACATAAACAAAGTACTACAAACAACTGTTTGACAAGGACATACTCTAAATTGCTACCTACCTAATAAGCCTCTATGGAGATCCTAAGCTGTTTCAGATGAGGGTGGATGTTTGATCAGATTCATGAAAGTTATTTTAAGCAAGCATGCGACTATCTTGTCTGGTCTTTCAACAGCTAGATACTTCTACAAAGATCCATGGGAATATGGGGAATTCTACTTTAGTAGACTTTGCATGGGTCCTGGAGGACTTGCTAAGAATGCTAAATAAACACAGTCTGTCATTCCACCCAGCCGCAAAGACCTAACAAACCTCACCCCCATTCCCTGTCCTTCGGCAAGCATACCTCCCACCAGCAGCCCACACTCATCAATACACAGGAGTCCCTGATATCACACACCAGACCCCGCTGTGATGAGCAAACACCAATCAACAGCTCCATTAGCTTTCAGAGGATGGTATAGTTTGTTTACAGTAAATACTAGAGCTCTGCCAGAGGACGGCTGAACAGGAAATGCTGGGAAGTTTTTTCACCCTTCTACTGCAGGCCCATTTGGAAGTTGGGAGCTAACATAGAGAGGAGCCTTGGTTGCGGTTTTCTTCTCCTTAAAAAAAGAAAATAAGGTTGAAAAAAATGCTGTTTTTTAAAAAAAAACAAACTACTAGCTATGTGGGATTTTATGTCAGAGAGTCTTCAATCAAAGTTCCTAATATCAAGAGGAAAAAGAAACAGCATGTGCTGGAATCACCACCTTTGTCTACCAGAACTGGCAAACAAGGGGAGGAATTTGAGAGAACACTACAGATTACAGAAAAAAGGTGAGATGTTGGGATACATTTAGGGAGAAGATCCAGTAAGGTTTGAAATCCACTCTGTATGTTGTTATCAGCTTACTCATGAATCAGAGCAACTGCTCTTCTCTAAGACACCAATGGGAAAAGACTCTTTCCTCCTCCACATACACTTTGCATATAGCCTAGTGACTCTGCTCTATTTGGAGACTGGATTCGCTTCTGACCCTTTGTTAACAAAGACAATATAATTTATTATTCATACATATCCGTAGACGAAAGACGTGAACCGCAAGTAGCTAATCTCATTCTTTGCTTAAGCAGCACATGACTGAGACAGCACTCTGAATGTTACTCTTTTCCTTGGAAAGCAAGGATGGAATCGACAGGAAAGTCTTGGAAGTCTGTCAGAAATTAACTTGAGCGTGAACTTGCTGGGAGAATCTTATCTTGCGGGGCTGAGGTGAGCTGTAAAATGTAGTTGAAGGCTGACCACTAGAGCAGTGTCTGGAGCGATGAAGTGCATAGGAAAAGGCAAGAGGAAAAATTTAGGGCCATGGAACCAAAGCTGTATGTTTTGATTGTTATTTCTCAGAAAACAAAACAAATGAATAAACAAAACAAAACAAATAAATAAACAAAAAACCCAGTGGATAATCTGTGCAAGATACTGATCATATGTCTTATTTGTCTCACTAGCATGTTGACAAAATTCTTCATGCCTTTATTGAGGAATGTTATGTCATTTTCTTCCGAAATGCTTAAAAGGTTTGAATCGGTGTCCAGGCATGCTTGTAACATTCTGGATGAGCACCTCTCATCATCCCAAAAGAATTCCTGATCTCCAAAATTGAGGGAGAAAAGTCTGTTATTACAGACAACCAAACAACAAATTGTACGTCAGGAGCTATGTGACCACAGCATTCAGATGCCAGAAAATAACCAAGAAAAAGACACAGATTTCATAACTAATTTTTGAGATGATGTTTCTACATCATGACACATATTTATCTCATCTGCCAACTGCCAAACTCTTTCCAAGTAACATTTATAGTGCATCCAAAACCCTCTGTGTGTGAGTACACCAGCAGAAGCAGTTTTTAAGAGACTGTGATAGAGTGATAAATGGATAAATGTTACATTGTAAAATATTTATAGAAATTGGATTGAAAGAGCTTCTCAATGGTTACACCTCTTCATTCATCCTTCCATTAACTTAATTAAGCTAACCCATAGGCTTACAAGTCTGGAAGACTTAGAGAACTTGATTTGAAAAGAAGAAGAAAGGATTTAATTACCAGGCCAGGTTTTCCAAGTTGTCATGGCTCTAGTGTTTAAACGCTGCACACTTACATAAACCCAAACTTCCATTACTTGCCTGAGAGTCTCAGATCAATATTATAGATAAAGGTAAAGATTAACGTAAACGATTACCCTATAAGATGATGGGAATAGTAATTTTAGTGAACATCAAACACATTAGGATACAGTAAGCTTGCACGGACATAATAAATTCATCAGCTATTTCTGCTGATTGATTTGTATTCCAGTTTAATTAGCCATGAAAGAGTCAATTTTTTTCTGAAACTTCCCTCCCCCCCTTTTTTGTTACAGATCGCTACCACAAAGGATAATCTCCAGCTGTCAAGTTAAGGAAATTTAAATGGTAGGTTCTAAAAAAATCGTTACAAGTCATGAATTAATTTTCATATAGACCATTTATACTTATTTCCCAATGTCTTTGGTTGGAAAATCATATCAGAAAGAAAACTGATTTTCTTAAATAAGTCTTTTAAAATTGGCCTTAAAATACTTTGCAGAGTAGCTCAAGACAGTGGAGAAATTGACCTGTACATGGGCAGAGATGCTGCAGAGTGGCACAACACCTACAATCTTGCTGTTGTTTAACTTTCAGCAAATAACTTTAAGTAACACAAAATGAGTGCTGTAGATCCATACTGAAGAAGAAAGAACAAAAGCATCTATCAAAAAGTGGGCATTTCAAAACTGTTTACTTCTGTAAACAAATTAACCAGCACCACAAAAGCATTTGGAAAATTAACAGAAAGTATCCAGGTTTGTTTTAACTTGCTAATACAAAAGAAGCAGGGAACAATACTGAGGTCCAGCTGTTGTTTTTCTTGAAGACATCCCAGCTCCCCATGCAAAGAAACTACACTTGAGATGAGCTGGCTGAGACAAATGTTCTGTCTACACTTTAAATGGCAGCTGGTTATTAAATGACTCCCAATAGGATGAACACTTGCTATTGACAATAAGGTAATATAAGGACCATGCAGAACAATCAGGATGGGAATGTGAATGAAAAATCTTTAATCTGAAATTACAGCTGTCAGGGTTGCATTATAAAACATGAAAGTTGCAACTGCACTTAGAATTAATGTGTCCCAAAAGCCAAGTTTCTCATAAAGTGCATCTTGCAGATACATCTTTTATAAATAGACTACTGGTCTTCTATAAATCAGACCAAACTGTAGCCTATACTAAGGAATTAAAAGGGTCATCTTTTCTGGGGTTGGCATTTGTTGAACAGTATTTGGGAAAAATGAACATTGATTTACAAAGTCCAACAGAAGTGGGTGTTAGTATTACTTTCTAACGATATTTACTGACTTCAATGTCTCAGACAAATGACACTTATTTTACTACAAACCTCAACATGTAAAAGCATCTTTTTCAAGATAAGAAACCTTTTTTTTTTTTTAAGAAAAAAAAAAGACCACGCTAATTAAAAATCTCAGTTAACTGATTTTTGAACCAACAGATATGATACTATTTACTTGCACATAGTTCAGATCTAAAGGGGCAAGACTAGCTAGGCCCAGCTCAATGGAACCATTTGAATACTAAACAGACAGTAAAATTAGTGACCTACTCTATTGCACAGCTCTATAGCCCACGAGGGTCATTTCAGTTCATTTCCTATGAACAGAGCTGCTTCTGTAGACTGAATTTTTACATAAATTTTGTGATAGGTCATCTTGTTTTAAATAGTCATATGTATGTATTTGCTTACACTTCTGTACTGATAACTTAAATAAGACAATATTAAAATGTCCCTAAACTCAAACTGCCACGTAGAAATTCTTGAATGCTTTGTGCGCACACCTAAAAGTCAAGTTGTCACCATTCAAATCCCTCCTGCCTTCTTCCCTAACCAAAGTTCTGTCAGGACGCAATGAATCTGTGCTTTCCCCTGGGATTTCCAGCAAGTATGTCAGAACATCAATGTTAACAGATGTATGGCTAGGTTAAAAAAAAAAAAATTAGAAGAATATTTACTGATGATAAACTACAGATCTAAGATAAAAATAAAGATCAGCTTTATAAAGCTGTATAATCAGCAACATGAACAATTCTGTGAGAGGATTACATGAAAGAAATGAACGAACTGTACCACTTTACCAAACATATTCTAAAGTACAGAATATTGTAGCACATAGTACCTCAGTACTTACACTAAAGCTCCTGGCTTTTTCTCCACAGCAAGAATACAATGGATATTTTTCAGATTCACAGAAGTTTATTTGTGTATTTTTTGGTATTATCAGAAGCTTGAAAACTTTAGGACAGGATTAACAACATTTTGAAACAGAGCCTTGAAGAAACAGGCAACAAAAGTTTCCAGAACTACAGCTTTTGCAAGTTGATTTTGTTCTTACATTTTTGACAACTGCAGTATTTTTCTGTTTTCTAGTGTCCCTCAACTTTGTTAAACTTAGTACATTTCAGCCTTGAAGTGTCTCAGACCAGGATGTTGAGTTCCCTCTAGGTATCATCTGGAAAATTATATTAGCATCTGTGCTGAAGGAGCATATAATCATTTTCATTTGTCAAATAAGTTATCAAATAAAAGAGTAACTCAGGCTAGAACATATGGAACAACATCAATGAATGCAACTACGAAGAAAGAAATTGTATTTGAGAAAGAAATTCAGCTGCCTTAAAAACGCACACACAAAAAAACTTGTTAAGGCCTATGATAGAGATCAGGAAAGAGCAATAAAAATACTTTTCGAGAATTCCAACCAATCAAGTAAAGTGAGTAAGTTATCCAAATCAATAAATTTACACACTCCTCCTATAATCAAGTAAAAACAATTCCATATAATTTCATTTTCCAGTCAGTCCTCTGTTAAAAGTGGCTGAAGAAACCAACAAAGATACTAATCCATTTTCAGATCTATGTGTATGAATTTACTCAAAGACAGGCAGTCCTGAGTATCTTTCCTGTTTACAGAGTAGAAAAAAAAGAAGAAAAAAATCCCACAACATTGAAGATAAAAAGCAGGGAAAGCACATTTGAGTTTTGCTACCTAGCCCATTTATTTGTCTTATCTATCTGGGAGGTCTTGTCTTTTAAAGATTTTAAGCTCTTCAGAGTGGAGGCCATCATTAGCTTATATGTTTGCTCAGTGTCTAGCATAGGAGAGTAACACTGGCTGACAGCTCTAGGCCACAAATACAATTAAGATTTAAATAAAGAGTCGGTTTGGATTTAAACAAGCCTCATGTGAAAGGGCAGTTGTGTTGCCTCTGTAACACAGGAAAGCAATGACAGAGTCTTTCATAGTCCTGGAAAATATTCAAGAATATTTTGTGATATATATATCACAATATATATACTGTGGTAGCAAAAAAAAAAAAAAAAAAAAAAAAAGAATTGCAACATACAGAGCTGTAAGACAGGTAAACAAGCAAACAAGCAAAAGAACAAACTTTAAGCTCTGTGAATGAATACAGTCCTTTTCACCTAGCTAGCTTGTTTCCTTAGTTCACTAATATTGCTGTATTCAGCATGGTCGAAAATTCATAGATAACTACTTTAAAAAAATAGCACTACTGTCTTGTGAGTAACATCAGCTCTGCCCCCAAAATAAAAATTCTGTATATATTAAAAATATATATATGTTATATATATATTTATATATATATATAAAAAAATAATAAATAATCAAAACTCTAGGATGTAGTCTTATGCATCTCCATAAAGCAGAATGAATATCTCAGATTATGGCAACCAGTCTTGCATCACATAAAGTCTGAGACACTCTGCATGCCTCTTTGGGCTGTTAGGTCATCTATCCAAGGCTTCATATTGTCACTCCTTTTAGATGATGATACATTTAAGTACTGGATTTGTCTTCCAAGAACTCTGAAGCACAAAAGTAAGGCATGGAACTGTAATTTGTAGATCTCTCAACAGTAAGATATGTAACAGCACTTCCCATCAGGAGAAGTGAACCCACGTGCATTTAAGATGTCAGGCAAACCTTACTAATTACCAGCGATACTTGAATAGTCCCTATTCCACTTGAAGCAAAACTGCTGAAAATTTGTTTGCTTTCTGTAAAAAATGCTACCACACAGTTGAAATATCAAAGTACTCTTTGTATCCAAGGCATAGCTTCTTTGGACACCGTGTTTTCCACTCAAACAAATGGCCACATTTTTTTCTTATTAGAAAAATGTGGGCCACAAATACCACAGTGGGAAATGTGCCAGGCAAATAAATTACACAGCAAGTGCAAACAAGCTCTTCCCTGTCTACACCTAAAGGCTGGGTGATAACTATTAGCAGTTGTTTCAGCCATTCTTGGACTTCCAGAAGAGAAAACTAAATGAGAAAAGCAGGAGGGAGTGCTGACGCCCTGGAGAGGAGCATGGCATCAAACCACTCATTGAATGAAAAGTTCAGATGATTTCTTAAGTGAATTAGTTTAATAAAATAAAATTCCTCATTAACCAGGAGGCACATTCTCAAAATGAGATCAGGCTCTAAAACGGAATAGAACAATATACTTGGTATGGTAAGTTTGGACCACAAAGATGAACCTCCAGCCAGAAAAAACATACTTCCTGCTGTATTCCTGACTTGTCCAGAAAAATAAGTCTGCTTTTAAGTAATATTGCACAATTTTGGCAAGAAGAACTTCCTAAAAGTATAGATTTTCATCTTTAAAGAGCATCTATTATTCTTCAAGGCAAACTTTTTTAAAAAACCTTTTGCAATATTTCCTTAGTCTGAGACTAAATAAGTCAAAAGATAAATCTTTAAGCACACCTGGGAAATCTGCAACTCCTGAATCCAACCACCTGCCCCTAATATCTTCCATTTCTTCATTGATCATAGTGCAACCAGAAACAAAAGTTGAGCTGGCTCCATCACCGAAGTTGGGGAAAGGCATTGCCCAACATCTGCAGGTTCTGAAGCTCTTCAGACTTCCACTATTCAAAAGGCACATCCACAGAAGCACAGTCAGGGCAGGATAGGGAAGATGCTGCCATGGTTTTACTTCAAATATTTCAAAAATCCCTCTGAGATAGATATTTTTAAATAGAATGGCGCAGCTCTGGCACATCAACCATATTTTCCACGCTGGCATGTATTTCATCTGGAAAGAAATTGTTCTGGATATCTTTTTCCAAGTAAAGTATGCCAAAAAAATACATTCAATGTCATCTCACTGTGAACCAAGTTAATCCTGTGAAGTTATTGTTATTGTTTCAATTATATGAAACAAACTACTGTATGAGACTGAATTAACAAAAAAATCAATTACAATCTAATCAATAAAATCAAATTTGTATTACAATTCATACTTTAAATCATAAAACATTCTTGCATAAGCTTCAGGTTAATTTCTAAAAAGGGTTGACATGGCATTTTGTCTTGCATTCGCAAGCTATCTTTTCCTATTAATTTGCTTTGAACAAACAAGTAAAAATGAAGAAAATAAAAAGGAAGTTCTTGCTCATGCTTCTCCCACATATCTCTGGCTGTGTGCACAAGCAGTTAAAACATGCAAATGCAGTTTGGAGAAAATTCGACATCTCTATTATAGATGAAAGGTAAACAAAAGCAGATGAAGGATTAGTGCAATTCCAAATTTAAGATATTGCTCTCAGTGACTTATAATAAAGTGGTGTTGCATACGGTGGCATGTTTTAGATGACATTTCAATTGTACAAGCAATTTGCATTCTATCTGACATTAAATAACGTTCTCGTTATTATGAATTCTGGCAGCATCCCTGTCTCCACAGCATAAAGATATGAACTACGAGGCACATCTTAATGAAGGGAGTAAGTTTTCCTGTCAATCTGAAATGCGAGACAAGGCTGTACCTGGGCTAAACCTCCAGTAACATTATTGTGAGTTGCCCACTTCTGACATAGTACAAATCTTCAGCTAAAGCATTCTTCTTATTAAATAAAGATCTATAACTGAACACATGTATCTGTAATATCACTACAATCCAAAGAAAATTAAAAGACAGATTATGTCCAGGATATTACATGCACCACCACAGAGCACTGTGAGAATCTGGTATGATCCTGTTGCTAAGATACCTGGCTAATGCCACGGAAACAAGCCCTCCTTACTAATCTAGCACAATCCATGCATGCTTCCACATATTTTGGCAGGGGAAAGTAGGAGTCCACTGACAATGGCTTGGGATATTGCTAGCCAGCACTCCTGAATTCATACATTTTTTATCGCTGGCCGGTAAGCTTCAGCAATCTTAGCGAAATAAGAAATGTAACACTCTGTTAATGGCATTTGGGTGCTTTATGCCATTTAAAACAAGTAAGATTACTTTTTATCCTTCTGCATAGTCAATAAAAGTTGCTTAAAAAGGTAATTATTTAAGTGCTTTTGGTTGCAAAATTGTGGTGCTCCCAAAAATGACTGCCCTTAATCTTTGTGATTTGTACTGTAATATGCACATAAATGATGAACTGCATTTGCTGTCTCCATTGCCATCTTCAAGGAGAATGCAATGTAACAGTTTCGTGGATGCATACTGAATAAGCAAGTGGAAGAATAAGGTGGAATAATTTTAACACAAATAACTCAAAAGTCTGCGCTGTTTAAAACTGCTTCTCAGCTCTAAGCCCACCAGTAGCTCTTTGTCCAATAGATTAGAAAAGGGCAGGGTAACAAAAAAAAAAAGAAAAAGAAAAAGAACGGAGAAACTAGAGAAGTGGAAACAGAGAAATGGAACACACATTCTATGATGCATGTAAAAATCCTACATAGGAACAGAAGGAAACTGCTTCCTCAAACAGCCAGATTGGACTTCAGGCTCACAGCCAAGCAACAGAAATATAATAGCTATCATTTTTAAATATGAAAGACTTGTCTTTGCTGATAAAGAAGTGCACTAATAAAATATTCCTACTGTGAATTCACCAAGAATAAAAACAAAGAATGTAAATTCACTGCCCATCTTTTCTGCAACATGATCTCAGTGAGCATCAGTGACAGTAGCTCTGTTGAGCTCAAGTTATGATAACAGTAACTTTTGCAGATGTTCATAGCTGTCAAATATTATTCGCTAAAATGTCAGAAGATGTGATAAAAAGTAAAAACATAAGAATTCCTCTGCAGTAATCAGTTGAAGTCAGAAAGGCAGAGGTCATGCACTAATCCCTAACTATAAAACAGGGAATTGTAGAGGAATAATGGAAATTTTATACTAAAGCAAGCAAGCAACTGTGCATGCATATGCATGCCTATATGTACACAAATAAGTGAAAGACATGTATTTCCACATTACATTTTCTTCCGACTCATTCACAGTGCAGATTCGATGCTTTTTAAATTTTTTTAGAGCAATGTATGCATCACAGATAAGTGGCCCTAGAAACCATTTTTATTTTTATTCACTTATTCACTTTTTTTTTTTTTTTTTAATTGCTTTCCACTCCATGGACTCTCAAGGTCATTTTCTGAGACTTCTCTGGCAGGGGGCCCCATGGACACCCAACATCATTTACAGGGTTATGACAGTTGCTTTCCATATTGTACTCCTTATTGTTGTTGGAAACATACCTTACTCTCATTGATATAGGCCATATAAGACACAAAAACCAACATATGGAGAAGAGCCTGTACCTTTATTCAGAATGCTTTATATCTTTTGAAGTCCCCTGGGACTTTTGTGTAGTAAAACTATTTCTGAATAACTACCCTAGGGCAGCATACAAGGGTAACTGTATTATAAAACAGGAGATTGTTCATGACAATGAAGAAATAAATCAATAACAGGTGCAAGTATCTCAGAAACTGTTACTTCAACATAAATTGTCCCTGTAAGAAGGACAGAAAAATGTTTTTACGAACCTTTTACTTTTTTCAATTCTCACTGGAATCCAAGTCAGAAGAGAAAATGGCTGTTTGCTTAGAATAAAGTGTCTGAGCTATCTATGTGAACCTGACTGTAATGGCAAAGGATGGTGCAGATCAATATCCATCTTCTTCATTCCTGAAGTAATAACTTTCAATAGGAAAATCTATTTACTTTTACTTACCTTTATTTTATTTCATTTTGCTTTAAAGAAGTCCATTCCAGAGGGAGGGTTTAGATTGCAAACACCAGTTAACAAACTGATGATTTAACTAAGGACTACAGGCCAGTAAGCATGTTACCATTCCCTGTAGCCATTGGTTAGAGTTAAGGAGAAACCCATCTACTTGGAAAATTTATTTATTATATACACAATGAGTACTACAAGACATTTAGCGCATACAACTACCAACGTATAGCACACACTGGAAAGGTCAATCAGAACCAAAGGGTAATTTGTCTAATCCTCACTTAGCATGTACCTAGAGCTGGCCCAGGTTTTTCCCTACAGTATCCAGTGCTCCCTGAGCCACAGACACCCACACAGCCTCATACAAGGGCTGCCAACTGCCAAAGGTAGTCATGGCACCATGCAACAGTTTACCACAGGCAACTGACAGGCATGAAACTGATTTTTGCCCTTAAATCATAAGGGTCAGTCCCACTGTATTTTAAGATCCATGCATTTTCAAGAAAAGCAAATGGAACAAGGGAAGAAGGAGAGTAAAACATACATATTATTCATTTGCATGTACCCTCTTTCAAGAATTTGCATTCACAAGATAAATTATGTGGTTGATATGACCACTAATGTTATATAGTTCATATCTGTCAAAACAGTATATTTATTTTGTCTTCTCCATGCCCTCCAACTGGCTTTCAGAAGTAATACAAAATGGAAGTGATACAAAATGGAAGCACTTACAGTATCATCTAATATTTTCTATTAGAGGGTTTTATTTTAATTATGCACTAAAACTGTGCATCAGACAGCACAACACCTTTGCAGTAATCACTGTTTTCAAGTTGTATTAGCTAGACTGCAGTGAAAGGCTTACTCATTTGAAATTCAATGGAAAAGCTGAAGCTCATTAGAAATTAAATATATTAAAGTACAATCATGTTTTCTGCAGTCACCAATTTTTCCTCCCTGCTGCTACAATCACCTACAATAAAATTAAAACTAGACTGCAATCTACCCTTTCTTAATATTTACAAGTAACCATCTGCTTTTCCGTAATACACATTTTCATGACTTTGGAAGCAACAGCATCCCTCACTATTCACAGCCATGTCAATATTGAAGCCCAAATAAAAGAGACTACAAGAGAGAATAGAAAGACAACACTTTATTCGCACTGCGAATTTTATTAATAATAATTGCTAATTAATCTTAACTGAAGCAGCAATGTAAAACCCCATGTCTGAATTCCAGGTTCTTACATAAATCTCAGAGCACTCAGAGTGTGTATTTGTAACTAAGAAAGAGATCACCAGCATTAAAACCCTGCTTATATCAACTGCAAGGTGGGAAATAAATTAGAGACTCTACCCTCTTTAGAATCTGAGGGGAAACATATACTAATATGAATGTAACCTGATAAGACAATTAATTTCAAAGTAAAATTTGGAGAATACTAAGGATAAGTAAGATTTCACTGTCATTAATGTCTGCATATTTATTGGAAAGCAGGTTGCGTGATTGTGTGTGTGATGAATAAATGAACACTTAATTCTACAATTTTCTGTGTAGGTTACACACACAGGGTCTTCATTTCTATGTTTTTATTCTCTCTGTTATCAGAGTAACAGAAAAAAAAATCACAACCACATGGTGAAGTATCACTGCATGTATCAGTAGAACACAAAAGACAACTACTGAAGCTAAACAGAAGCCCAATAAATCTAAAGAAAAGCCATTGACAATTTTATAAAAAATAAAAAATAGTTTCAGTTGTTAAAAGGCACCCAGGGATTAGAAAAAATGTTCAGGGTCTTAAAGGTTTTAGAAGGTTGCTGGTTTTGGGTCTTGACAGTAATTTTTATTCATTGGTTTTTACCTGCAACAAATTTTGCTGTGAAATTTCATCCACCATTTTATTTCTCTTAATATTGAACTGAAACTCAGAATAATTGAAACAAGGTAGAAGCATCAGGAATTAATTAGGTGATTGCAGGAAAATCACAATATGTGATCAATATTTCTATGGCTAAGTAGCCCAGGCAAAGGATGAGAGCTGCTATACAGAGGAAGCTGTGTTACAGTAAAACACAGATGAAATACCTACTAGGGTAAGCAGTAAGTTAGGAGCTTTAGACATAATTATGCCATATATAATTTAAAGCTCAACTTCAAAGAAAGTAAGTGCTATTAATTATCCTCTATCCAACACAGCTCTTAAGATGTCAAATTAAAAAAGACTATTGGTAATTGTATAAGTTATGGCAAACTGGCCCCCTTCAGCAGTGACAGGAGACAGCAGGGAAAAAAAGCAAGCAAGATCTACCTTTCCTCTCTGATATTTACAGCTACTCGCTCTTCATGCAGATCAAGAAAGCAATCACGTATGATCTGAATTTCCTCAGTCCTCCTTCAGGGACTGATCCTGCAAGTAATCCCTCTCATGAGCAACAGCTGCTGTATCAGGCTGGTATTTGGGAGATCACCCAGCCCTGCTGACCCGGCCCCTCGCCACTGCGGCACATGCACGTGTGGCAGAGCACTCACAAAGAAGGGCGCCCACTTCTGCAACTAGCACCCAGGGCAGGGAATGAACTCATTCTTCTGCCTCAGTGCCTTAACCTTTTAACTCGGGAGGTGTTCACTGTATCTCCCTTGGTCCTGCTGCTGGAAAGCACTGCTGCTCCCAGTGGCCTCATGTAAAGGGCTAAGTATTACAGGCAAATATACAGTTTAGGTTAATGTGCACATGAAGATTTATTTCCATAGCTATTTGTCTAATTTGGAAATACTTGCACATAATTAAGTTTCAAAGGGCAGAGGAAAGAAAATAAAAAGCTTGAAACTGTGTGTTTAACTTCTGCAGTGCCTTCTCAGAGTCCCATGTTCACATTTGAATTGTTTAAAAAGTGAAAAGGGGCTCTCAATCCTTGACTGTGTGTGTGTTTATACATATAAAACCAGCACAGTGCTTGTAACCTCAAGCTGTGGGGAAGACATTGCCATGACAGAGGAAATTATGTGCTGAGTGTGGAAGATAGTGTGTATTTCAAGCAGGTATTGCAATCTTCCTTCTGGCTCTTAGCCATTGCTCACTCATAACCTCTATAATTCACCAAAATTATATATTAAAAGCACATAATGAATGCTGATTTTTTTTAGTTGAGTTGCAGAGTTAATAGATGGTTGTCATCATGCCAGATTACTGGTATGGAGTAATTACATTAAAGAGCAAGCAGATCCTTATCTGAGAATCAATCTTTTCAGATGAGTTTTCTGAGAAAAGCCAAGATGTACAGTTACTTACGGATATCCTCCCAGTTCAGATCAATTGGGTCTTTCAGGTATTAGTATTCCAGGAGGTACTACTTCTTCAAAAATACTATCCTGGGAAATAAGATCATTTGATGTAACTTTTGTTTGATTTCAAGGGGAACCCCTTACCTAAATATCTTCAAGAAGCTGGCCCTTAGGCATTTTTGAAATTGAGAATTAGACGTTCCAATGTTGGATTAGTGCCTAAATACCTTTAAAAGTGTGGGCTTTGGAAAATCCCTCTGGGTGCCTACTAAGCACCTGTAGGCATCTGGATCCCTTTAAAGATGGTCCCAAACACTGATTTAAGAGCTCATCTACTGCAAGAAGGGCTGACACCCTTTTTCCTTCCTTCCACTTTCCCACAAATGACTTCTTTCCACCTCAGTGGCTGGTGTAGATGTTTGGCTGAGCACAAGGATAAGTCCTCGCGTGCACACAGCCAGATGGGAAGCTGCCTCCGTAGCATGTGCGAGAAGTGAAGCAGTCGTTTTCAGACTTCACAAGCTGCATGGACAAATGGGCACAGAGCAGTGCAGAGGTTATTGGTCCCTGGCCTTTAATAACAGCAGGTAAAGTAGAAATAAAGAATCTTTGAAAAATCACAGATAGTCCCAAGGGTTCTCTTTGCAATGACACAGCTCTGGTTGTTGACCTTACAAGAGAAAGTTCCTGTATCGCAAAGCTCCACCAAAGGACATTCACTTCAGTGACTCTACTAAAGGAAAATTAGGCATATAAAGTTGCAAGCTCTTCTCAGTGAAGTCAGTTCGGTGCTGGAAACAGCACGGAAGCAGTTCTCTTAGTAACGTCATAATTTAACTAACCTACCTACAAGAGTAAAGATCTCATAGAAGACATATGAATTCAGAAAGCAAAATCTGGCCTTGTGTACAGGGCAGTCCACAGCCTTTCTTGGATAATCTCCATTCACGATGTGTATCCTAGTAATAGAGAGAGGCATACACAGTTCAGCCTAAGAGGACTGAGACTTCATCTGTCCCTAAAAGTGAATAGGTGTTATCAGTTTCTTCACACTGTTTCAGCTTTGATAAATGTTTCTGATGCAGATGTTGACAGCTAGCAAAGAAAACGTGAGGATTTTAGTGCCCCGGTCACAGGACTCACTAAGTGACCACAACCTAAGTGACTTCCTAATGTTGCTTTCAAAATTTGTTACATGCTTTTATGTGACATCTGCTGAAAATTTTGGAAGAATGAGCTCAGCAAGTGATGAAGAGAAAGTGAACGGTACAAGAGATGTTACATTACCCTTCCCTTCTTACATAAAGGAGCTCTAAACATGTTGTCAGATACAGCACTTCATTCAAAGGAGTTTCACACATGCATTTTTAATCAGGATTATATTTCACACATATCTATCATCGCTCACAAGTGCGGCAGGCTATTCCCCCTTGAAAATGTATCAGCTCTCTGTTTGCTGTCAACTGTTTTGGTTTTTTTTCCTTTGTACAAATCTTCTGTTTGGTGACACACAGGACTGTTTTTGATGTATTTAAAACAAAACAAAACAACTGCTTGGGATCAACACTGAAAAGGGCTGTACAATTCCCTAAGTACAGCACTTTTTTTACTGAGATTATATTTTAACTACCGTGCAGCTAGTATTAATAACTGACCTTAAATTATGCACTCTAAATAAAAATGTGATGGGTTATCCCAACTGCAAGCCAGAACTCTTCTGTAAGCTACACGGTTTTATTGAGCCTACCAATTTTGTACCGTACATTCTTACTCACTCCCATAACTATTTCCCCCATGAATTAGACAAGATGCAAAAGGTTTGCTCTCCTGTACTAGAAAACACACAAGGAATCCCCAGGTCCCTAACACCCGTGAACCCTAATCCTGTGGGGAGCAAAAACATAAACACATGCAAACGCATAAATCCTTTCTTCTCTGTTTAAGATGGTGAGAGTTTATCCGAATCCTTTATGCAAAGATACTTGTCCATGACGGAAATCCCTAAATTTCCAATAATTCAATCAGGACCTGAAGAACAGCAAATTACTGTAGCATTTACATTTGAGGTTGGTTCCGTGTACAAAAATTCTGTCACTGGTAACAGTCCAAAATAATAAGCATCTGCTACTGAGAACTGCTTCATATTCAGACTTGTGCAGACTAGTGTACCTATTAGTACTTCAAAATGTTCATGGCTAATCCCTGCTACAGAAAATGTTAAAAAAAATACGGGCTGAGCTGACAATACAAAATCAAAATAAAAGCTACTGCACTCGCTGTTGCTCACTGCTCATTCAGGAGGGGGGAAAGGTTAGAACAATAATCTCAAATTCCTTATGAAAAAGGAATACAGTAAGCATAAAATTGATGGAGTTCTACAGAAATTAAGTGGGATTTTGCAGAAATTACTCTAAAAAAAAAATAGTAGCATTTACTGTGTAATTATATACTTTCAAAATGCTTCCCACCTCACAACTATCATGTGGCAAGCAGCAAGGGTTTTTTGTTTTTGTTTTTCCCACAAAATACAATAACTTCTCAAAGAAATCTCACCCAGGAAGAATGCAGTTCAACATATAAAATGAAACTATCAAGATTCTTCTTTTTCCTTCCTTATAATATTTTCTCTCTTCACCAAGAAGGGGGAAACCTTTTATGTGAAAGAGCTTGTTTAATGTCTTAAATAGTATCCTTTGTTTACTTGCTTTCCTCCTTACTGAAGAACCACAATGACATCCTGTAAAAGATGCTTCATGCATTAAAATGCTGCACTACCAGAGCCCAGCATACTTCAGATTAATAAAACTTGTATCTTAAAATAGATGTAACCTAGAGAGGATGTTATGGAAGCATTTCAACAAAAACATCACTTCACCACATAAAAATGTGCTACAGCAAAGCCCTTTTAAGAAACTCCCTCAGCTGGGAACTACTGTATATCAACATATGCCCTGAAAAATACATACCAACACCAATTGCACAGGGGCATTTTTCACATGAAGTAACTATATCTATATGTTGTCAAGCAACTGGTCATAAAAGCACTGAATAAAAAGGCATTTGAAATATGAGATGACTGAAAATACCACAGCTGATTTTTTTATATTCTCTGACAGTTAAGAACAAAAAGACTTTCAGACAAAGAATTCAGACTCTACACCATGGGGTGTTTGACTTCCAAAATGTAATGTAAAATATTGCCAAATATCTGACAGAACAAGCAAATGCACTGTAAAATGAATGCTTTTTAATGGTGTAAGACAGAGAGAACTTCTTGTTTCAGCAGAATCACAGGATTTTTAATTACACTCTACCTTATCATCAAATGAATCTCAACATCCTTAAGAAACTCTCTGGTGCTATATACTGCTGGCAGAAGAAAGCAGTAATAATATTTTTCCAGCATTATCTCTCCAATTCTAATAGTGAAAGAAGTAACTTCAAAATGACAGTATTTTGTGTGTATTGAATGTTATGGAAAGATAGGTCTTTGTGTACTAGCACTTTTAACACCTAATTAAAATCTCTTTATGGCTTCCTTAAATTCTATCATATTTAACATCAGTACTTGCAAGTGTCTCTCCAAATTTTCCTCTTCAGTGGAGGAAAATTCTCTTTGTTTAAATCTCCATTTAGACAATTCCAGTCTGGAGTTCAGAAGTTCTAAATCCAGACAGGCTTTTCATTCTCTGTAGTCACCAAACAGGAGTAACAGAAAGCTTTTAAGGCAGACACCCAAGTCCTCAGCCACAGACAATGGGCAGGAGGAATCCCTGTGGCTCCAGGGCCACAGGAAGCCCCCAGAAGAGGCCTGTTGTGCTGTGTCTCAGGCCAGGTTGGCCCACACAAATCTCATGATTATAAGCAACAGCCGAAACAGGGACAGAATGAGATGTGAAGATTCGGAAAGAGGTGGGAGAAAAGAACCTTAAGTTCTTTACAGAGAAAGTGGTGAAGTGCTGGAACAGGCTGCCCAGAGAAGTTCTGGGCGCCCCATCGCTGGAGGTGTTCAAGGCCAGAATGGATGGGGCCCTGGGCAGTCTGGTCTAGTATTAAATGTGGAGGTTGGTGGCCCTGCATGTGGCAGGGGGGTTGGATATTCATGATCCTTGAGGTCCCTTCCAACCCTGGCCATTCTGCCATTCTGTGATCCTAGGCTACTCTTTCAGAAATGGTGATGAGAAGAAGGCTGAAAACTGACAAGGCCTACTTAGGCTTTTTAGCCCTGAGAGGAAATTGCCTACCTAAATCTTTAACGTTCAGCAGCAGAATTCACAACTGATCTCATATTTAAGGTAAAGTTAAGCCTAGGAAAGTTACAGCTGGAAGGTAGTGCAGAGAACAATATTCTTTCATCGGAAATAGAACTTCTTCCCAACTCTAGTGGTGCTTTCCACTGGCCTTCTCAAACAAGAACTCAAAATATTTTAAATACAGGGAAAGCAGGGAAGGAGGGAGAAGAAATAATTTTCACTGTTTTCACTGGTACAGGCTGTACGTTGGTCTACATCCTGTCACAGGTCAATTGGGGGATGCAAAGTCAGAAGAAATAGAAGAGAAATTGACAAGATAAATAGCAATATGACCTTATGTTATCAGAAGTCACAGATGTTCAAAAACCAATAGGAGATTATAATAAATTATTATTTATAAATGGATGCTATTATGGAATAGTAAAAAAAAAAAAAAAAAAAAAAAAAAAAAAAAAAGGTTTATATTTCACATTTATATTTCACTTGTTGTGCCCTGAACAGTAAGAAAAATTAAACAGCACAAAACCTTTGTGCTGTTCATGGAGGACAGAGTAGAGAGGCACCCAGCAGGGACAGGAAGAGCCACTGAGGATCAAGGAGTGCAGTAAGCAAGATAACAGCTTGGAGCTGTTGCAACTGCTTGGAGCTGTCCAACTCATTTGGATTTCTTCCGTCTTCAACTAGGAGTGAATATGACTTAGAAAAGGCTTTTTTAAAGGTGGCCTGATTTGATCAGAAATACCAAGTAAACTTGAGCACTACATTAGGTTGTCTGACAACAACTGAGCAATGGACAAGAGATGGGGATGTAAGGGTTAGCATTTTGCTTTCTCCCTATAACAGATTCCTTTTGACCCTATTTCTCACAGCTCTGAGTTTATAGTAATGATGGAGTGCTTTGTCAGTATAGAAAATAACAAATCCAAATGCCTGTTGAGACTGTAAGAAAGATTTATCCTGCTGAAGAAAATGAAAATTCTGTTATGGATAAAATGCGGAGCCAGGTTTTCCCTCTGTTTTCTTAGAAAGCATGGGAATTTCTCTAAGACTGTACTTTTTGTTCCTCTAAGCTACAGCTCAAGCCCTCTCTCTATACATAAGGCTGTCTCATGAGTTTTCCTCAAGTTTCCCTTGAGAAAGGATGTTCTCTAAGAAGAAGGGATGAAAATATCCAGCAGTCCTGGATGAACTGAACTGATAAAAAGCAAAGGAGTGACTGTCAGAATTTCTGTAGCATTTTTATGATTGTTGCACTATCAGTCCAGAGCCATATCTCCTGAACATAGAAATGAACAAGTAAACAAAAAACAAACAAAAAACCAGCCTAATGCCAACCACTTTAACTTCTCAATCAGACTAGTCTCTTGAGAAGAACTGTAAAGCTTGCTAAATATACTGCGTTATTTTTCATTTTTCAGTTGCATTCAAGCTCTTGAGAGAGACCATGAGACCTGTATCTGAAGTTCTCCAGGGCTGAACTGCTGATCTCCACTAGAAATAATACATGAGAACTGAGAAGAAAGGAAAAGGAAAAAAGAGGAGACGTTATTGCAATTATATTTTTAAGCCATTAATTTAAAAATGGCTAAAACCATATTTAGATTCCTGAACAGAAGACACAGATTTCTAAAACTCATCATTTCTTAGTTAGAAAATGGAACTTTAAGCTGTGCAACATTTTGGAAAATAAAGACTGTGACATGATAAAAATTATTACACATATGAAGGAGGAAGTGAAGGTTCCTAAGCTTAGTCATTGGCTCAACTACAAGCAATTCAGTCTTTATCCTACTGGACATTAAAAAAGAATTTCTTACAGCATTTTTTTGAGAGGGGAAAGAAAAAGATAAATAGCACTCCTCTATATTCAATGAGTTTTCATAGACAACCTTAATATTGCATGTAGTCTGCTGCCACCAAGATATTATCTTGCTTTACTCATATCCGTGTTATATGAATTTTATCTCTTCTACTGAGTGTAGAACTACCATCGGGCTTTTCTCTGTTTCACAGATGAACAAATACAGAACCCTTGTACAATGCCCTCAGCACATTCCCAATTAGCCTAAATCTACTACTCCAATGTTACTTTAAAAAAGTACCAACAAAAACAAACAAAAAAACCCAACTCAGACTAATCATTCTCTTTCCTAATGGTAAAACCTTCTTATAAAATCATTCTTACTGAGGAAGTAATATCTCCAGATATCAAACAGAAATCTTAGGGAAGAGAAAAATGCGGTGTATATATTGTTGAATCAAATGAGAACCCATCTGTAAAGATTAATTCAGCAGGAATTCATTCTGCGTATTGCTTTGTTCTGTACTGAACATAAGAATGAAATACAATCATGTAATGCAAATGATTAATTACAGTCAAGAGAATAATGTGGTGCTCAAACATAATCATATTACCCATGGACACATCTCAACAGGCTTGGATGTTGAGTTTTGAGAAGAAGCGTCATGACAGCAAATGATTAACAGAACACTTCTGAACTTTCATGTTAAAACAGGGCTGGTTTCTTTCATTACAGCAGATTATAAGA
The DNA here is from genome assembly GCF_019232065.1 of Centrocercus urophasianus. Taxonomy (NCBI): domain Eukaryota; kingdom Metazoa; phylum Chordata; class Aves; order Galliformes; family Phasianidae; genus Centrocercus; species Centrocercus urophasianus. The sequence continues at coordinate 32,545,266 of NW_024884475.1, read as the reverse complement.
TTTCATGATACCAGTTTGATCAGGAATACCATAAGAACATTTGTAAACTTGCTTGTCACAATCATACCTTGCTGTTTTCACAGATAATTTAAAAAAATAATAAATACAGTATTATCACTATAGTACACCTGAAAGTAGGTCTCATTCATGATTAAGTTTACTACTATATGTTCAAATATTTATTTGTTTCAACTTTGAGTTGCCCATTAGCTCAGAGTAAATAGTTGCCAGTGAGAGACCAGGGAAGATGGATCAAATATTTGAAAGAAATCCACTGGGGGAGTGTTACGTAGGCAATCTAGAAAAAGCTCTGAATATATCCTAAAATGATCAGAGGCCAAGAGAATGTTAGAGCAAAGTGTTGTTATACATACTAATTCTGTTTTCACTCTTTTGCTCTCTGCTTGATAAACGTAGAGGGTCATCATTAGAGACAGACTGTGGGTACATATTCTTGCTCTTCAGGCATTATGGTCACTCTTGTAACCCACTGCTACTGGACCACTCTATTTTTCTGCTTGTTTTTCATCTGGCTCTTAACTTTCAACTGAGGAAAAGAGAAATGAAAAAGATCAAGGCTCTGAAGAGACTGTGAGACATCCCGTTGCACGTAGCATGCTTCTATTTATAAAAACTATGAAATTTAGGAAAATTTTATTAACTAGATGACCTTCATTATTCTGCAACTTTATCTCTCACAGTTGTGATGTAAAAAAGATAGAATCAATCCAATATATTTAAAGATACATTGAGATGCATATTGATTTAATAGTTGTAATTTTTAAAAAATCCTTCCAGAAGAGTAAAGGAGAACTTAGAACAACCTAATAGACATGGTAGGAAGCAACTTCCAGTGGTAACAGAAGCAGATCTGAATTCACAAGACAGACTCTCCTTTTACTTCAGTATGCTTCTATTTATTATGCATCTTCCGAGGTTCAGAAAACTCCTCTCAACATACCTTTCATACCTCATACCTCTCAACTCCTCTTGCACCTACTGGTAAGTGCACTGAAACGCAATATATCATTTCTAGTGCCAATACAACTGTGATCAAATTAATCTTATCAAAAAATATAACACTAAATCAACTTTTGCTGCAAAAATAAAAGCAAATCATGTTGTGTGTCAAGTTACTAAGTCATACGTAACAGTTTTTACTGCCATAGACCTCTCCTTATCTTCCTATTCCTGAAAAATGTAGTTTTTTCTAGAAAATACTTCATACTTCTAATAAAGGAAAAAAAATATTATACAGCTGACCCCTGGGATTCTTTATTAGTTTTCCCTCAATTCCTCTGCTTCCTTATATCTACACTACAAATTCCTAACCACATACTTTTGGCATGCTTTTTGTTTAAAAGAAATAACATACTTCTAATCCAGATGCTAAGATTTGCATTGTTTACTCAGGTATTTAAGAAACAAATTTCAAAGTCTGAGCCAAAGAAGATGAGTAAGATCAACCTTCTACAATAATGGAAATGTGCAGCTTGTCAACACTATTAGGTACTATCACTCAGAATATACACCCTACTGAGTCCCAGTTTTCAGAGTCTGTAGCAGTAATGATTGACCTCAAAGAAACCACTTGATTTACATCAGGGATTTGGGGTTTTAAGATTATCTTTGTACAGCTTCAAAAAGCATCTACAAGCTGACACTCAATTCATTTTGCCAGGTGTTAATATTTGTTCATTTTCAAATAAAATCCTTTAATAAATTCACTGCTGTTAAGTTTTCTGGTTGAGAAAAACAAAAACAAAAAAAATTCCCTGGTTCCCAGGATATTTGTCTTGTACAAATACTGTACCCGTATTTCTTCTCTACTACTGTCACTTAATATAGAGGGGGAAAAAAACAATGGATGTGGTAAGCTATAATTTTGTTTTTCTGAAAGTACTCCCAATTCGCTATTTTAAAAAAAAAAAAAAAAATAAAAAAAAAAAAAAAAAAAAAAAAAAAAAAAAAAAATCTGAATGCCCCACAGTCCTTCTGTGCATCGAATGACAAGGAATTAACAAGCCGCAATTTGCAACTTCGATATATTTTGATCATCACTGTATTTGAAAATCCTTTTCTTTCAGTTTCTGATACACATGCAAGGTCACCAATGCAAGCCATGAAGAAGAATTTCTTCCACATGTAGAATGTGAGAAAACTATCCTGTGTTGTCTCTGACACTGACCACCACAAGAGGAAGAATGGGAGGAAGGGAAACATAAGTAGTACTAAGTCATCCTTTCCCTGCTTCACTCTTCCAAATAGAGGAAGGTAATCCACAGTCTGTTTCTCTTCAAGTCTTAGAATAAATAGGTGCTCTTTCACTTCATCAGTCTCCCTCCAATCTAAATTCATAACATAGATAACAATAGTCACCTAACATTAATGCAAACCTAGTTTGTAGGAAACACCTCCGTCTAGCTGCATTTTTGCCACTCAATATGCCAGTGGATAAGTTGCCGGTAAGAAATACGTGTTTCTATACATGTTGCACTGTCGTACCCTCTGCATTAACAACCAACTTCTCTCTGCTTGCTTGCAGTCAGCTGCATTTCTGTTGTCATCCTGAGTTAGGCTTATCTATTAGCCACTTCAAAAAAATGCACAAGGCATGGGGTTTTCTTGTTTGTTTGTTTGTTTTCTTTCATTTTCATTTTCTTTTATATCATTATTGAACTAAGACTCAAAAAGTTTTCACTTTGTTGCTAACAAATGCCTATTTTAATCAAGCCCCAGACAAAGCGGCCCACAAATGCATTTATTATTAAAACAAACTTGTTTAAAAATTCAAATCTTAGCTTATTAAAAAATATAATAAAGACTTTTATGTAGTTTAGTATGCAAGAGTTAGATTGCTTGACCTCTCTTTTAATGACTTAATTAGCTGTACTAAAGCCCAGCTGGGCCTCTGCTGACAACATAGCTAGATATTTCAATCAGGCAGTGTTATGGAGAATAAGTAATAAATGCTACCTTGTCGCCATACAGTCCCAAACCAGAGTGCATGCTGGTAATGCTAAATTTGATCAGTATGCCTCATATTTCAATTAGTCGTGGTCTGAATCACTAAAACTGTGTAATGTGTATGAATTCCTGACATCAGATACAGAGCTACAGGCTCCCACAGTTAGAACCCATTGAGTTTGCTTTTATTAGCAGCCAATTAATGGCCAAAATCTGCATTGCTTTTAAAATTTATAACCTCTATTCCAGCTGCATCCATGGCTCCTAGTATACTGTATACAATCAGATCCATATCACTGTCGCAAGTCAAACAGCTGCAAACTGTATTCTGTCTGCAGAACTGAAAAATCCTTCCATACAGAAGCTTTTTTTTAACCTCTTAGAAGTTCTTTTCAAAGCCCAGCAGCACTAGTCACTTTGTGACAATGAGCGATTTAATACAGAAAGAAAGAAATCTACACCAAGGTAACCTCTTGGGATGTGCTAGGTTTTCAAACGAATGAAACCCTATCACTTTGGCATAGCACAAGGGCAAGCAAAGCCATTTCTCCTGACCAAGGCTAAGAAAATATAAACATATAAAACCCGACCCTCATTGAAAATTAACCCGTTGAAGGCTAGAGATTCATTGAAAGATCTCACCAATAGAGAGATTAATATTTTAAACCATCTCTCACAAATTTGTAACACTGGAAATTGTAATACAGAGTACAGCAATCCTTACAAGATTATTGCTCATGCCTTTTCCCTCCCAAATGATTTTATGAATACTTGAAGATTTCTAGACTTTATTCTTCGGAATGAGTCTCTATTACTGTTATATGATATTGCAGGAAATTTTGATGTGATCAGATTCAGACATAAAGCACAGTAGCTTTACATACTGGTAATATCAGGTCATAAAGCCATATGATAAAGGCATATTTGACATCTGAAATTATGCTATTATTTTTTAAAAGTCATTTACCATATGTAAAAATGTACAGGCTTGCAACATTTTTGGACATCTAATATTCTAGTGTTATCTGAGACAAACAGTGAATGTTTCTGTTCTTTCCCCTCTGTCTAAGCCACTGACCAAGTGAAGAAAGAGGAAAGGAGAACAGGAAAAAAAACAAAAAACAAAAACAAAAATAAAAATAAAAATAAAAATAAAAAATAATAAAAAAAAAAAAGGAAGAAAAGGCCTGCATTTAAAATTCAGTGATATGGTAGTGAACAACAGAAAAAAATATTCACCTGGTTAAGTGCCTCAGTTTTATACATGGGAGTGTGAAAAAGCACTTCTGCAACAGTAATACACGGTAATAAAAATGTTGTGCTTGGATAATACAAACTGCTGTCATGGCTATTTAAAAGACAATAAAATCCTATTTTATAAAATTCAACCACTAATAGCCAGCATTCTTTCTAACTGCTTAAATACTGCAGTAAGACTCCTAATGCCACTGTGAAATCATAAGCTAGTACTTCAAAGGTGTTCTATCTGTTACAAATTTAATCTTCCCTGGTATGTCACAACTCATTTCATCCCAGAAGCTTTGAGATGCAGCATAGCAGCATTTTTGTTGTCCTAGGCAACATGAACCAAACTGTTAAATACCTGTCTGATGCCCCCAGAATGATCGCAATAGTATTACTTACAGGATTTACAATAATGGCTGTCATGAAAAATTGAAATTCGTCTGTTCCGCTTAATTAAGGAAAAAAAATTCAGCGTGTTTGATTCTTCTCAGTGCTTATGAAATATGTTGGAAACGTTTTATGCTTCTAATTAGATAAAAAAAACAACCAACCTAAAAACATTTCAATGAACTAAAATAATTACACAATAGGATATTTATTCTAAAGCTCACTCGTCTCCTGCCGAAGCCAGTAGAGATGGACAGAACGCAGGTGATAATTGACACAGGTGTAAAACTGGTGTGAAAGAGGGGTGACAGTCACACCCGGGCATAACATGGGATTTTTCTCCCTGTGTTATATCTATTTTTACAGATAAGCAGGACTATGGAGGACATTCCTAGACTGGCACCTCTTTTTCCCCTGCGAGTGAGTAACCCATATTTTAGGGTTATTCATTTAAAATTAAGAAACAAAGCAGAGTAGTAAAAACACGAAAATAAATTTAATTAGGATTGTACGTGATTGGCTTAATTGTCTCCCACGTATGCTCATGTTACGGCTTTCTGAACGTCTGGGCAAAATAGGCTTTCAAAAGACATGAAAGAAATCATTTCTTTTAACACACAATGTAGACAGACATCTCACAAATACCTGGGATCCTCTCAGAATGCCGTCCGTTCACACTGTGAAAGATCTCCCTAGGAGAGATGGGGCTTACTTCGAAATGAACTGTTTGCTTCAAGTCTCCCAGATAGGTGCTGCCAGCTGAAATGGAAATAGATCATTTTCAAAGAAAAATAGAGAGGAAAAAAAAGCACAAAAGCACAGGGCTCTACCAAGTTTAGGCAGGATAAATACATGTGTTTTAGACTACTTAGTTGTAACCAAGAGGGATCCCTTTGATTTTTGAATTTTTACACACATTTCAGATAAAATCAGGAAGGAAAAAAATCCAGCACTCCAGAACATCAAGTGGATTTGTGACTCTCTCTGGAGGACTCTGGGTCCTTACAAACATATGAATGGATTATGCTGATTTTATACATATTTAATCATTGTAATCCACATGTTTTGATATATAATCTGCAACCCATATTACAAATCGAAGAAATTTATCCACTTCATAACACCTCTATGTCATAAACAAAATATTTCATTTAGTAAATAAAAACTTGGCTGAAAAAAAAAAAAAAAAAAAAAAAGACTTCTACAAGTACTTTTCGGCTTTGGAATTTCAGGGACCAATTGAACAAAATAATAGACTGAAAATGGATTTTTTTGATATAAGTTTGTAAGTGTAAAATGACAGTGTTGATTTGTTTATGCTTTCACTGTCTTATTCTTAGTATTTTAAAGCATTATTTATTTTTTTAAATAAAAAGGGTACATGGATCTTTCCTCTGTATCTAAAGCTCTGAAATATGTTTCATTATGCAGTTGATCAGGCTTAGATTATGAGGAGGTTTTAGCTCTGCTAATTCTGCTATTGTATAAGGAATAATCAATTGCTGTTTTCCTACTCGTCTGATTTCTTAAAAGCCCTTTACAGGTTGTATAATCTAAACAATAAATACAGGGACACAAAAAAGAAAAGAGAAAAAAAAAAGGGGGGGAAAAACAGCCCAATAAGTCTGAAATAAAAGATCATGCATAAGAATAAATACACACTAAAAGGAGCAGTAAGAGCACAAAAACAATTATGAAATAAAAACGCAGAAGCTCTAGAAGATATTTTTGAAAGCCCAACAGCAGTGTCAGCCATGCTCTGATGCCTACCAGTATAAAGTGATCTGAGTGGAAGAAAGGAGTCCCTTTCTTCTGGACAACACAAAAAAACTTTTATAAACATATCATTGGAAAATAGCCTCAACAATCAAGAATGGAAAAGATAACAATGCCAACATTAAAAAAAAAAAAAAAAACAACGTATTTTTCAAAAAATATAGCCAGAAGGGCAGTATGCAATGTACACAGTCAATAGCGATGTCCATGTGCAACTCAATCCTGGCTTGACTTTACTCTGCCATTCATGAATTATGCAGTCCTCACTAACTCAGAGAAATGAGAGTGAATTACGCTGCCCACTATCACATATTATCTCTCTGGATACACACACTTTAACACTCAGGTTTAAGTACATTTGTATTTTGTTGTGACCACTCTGAAACGTAAATCCACTCTGAGATTTTTGCTCTTACACATGTTCTATGAGTATATATACAAGTGAGCTCACCCATGTGAGTAAATCACAGGCATAGGTGCTTATAATTAAAACACTGAGACAAATATATAATAAACGGGGAATTTCAATGAATTTCGTAAGAATAGTTCAGTTCAACTGCTATCCACAAAAAGGTAAAAGAAACTTCATTAGTACTGCACAGTTCTTGGTCAGCTCTCTGTCCATTAAATCCTTTTTCCCTGCACCAGCAAAGATTAAATCCTTACTGGTATTTTTCCATATTTTTCTATATTTTTAGCAGGACCCAGTCTTTCCCAGCTCAGCCCTAGCAGTGGCATCGAGCATTTCATTATGCATTTTGTTATAACTGCTCTTACAAGGCTGATTTCATTACCATTTTACAAGTGACTTTTTAATTACTGCTACATCTAAGACGAGATTTGGAATTTAAAAACATGCGCACATGGAGTTAGGCTGTTCTTTGATTATGAAAACCTTAAGTTCATACTACATGAGTCAGATGGGACTGTAGCGATCCTCCAAGGATGGCGGGTCTGTGAGCCATGGTTGGGGCTCCACTGAGATCCCATGCAGTCAGGGTACAGCTCCTCAGGCTGTCGGGCGAGGCCCCCGATTCAGGGAAGAAACTTAAAAGAGGAAATGTACCATCTGCAGACTTTCTGAAGTGCCTTGTCCATTAAAATGCAATTCCAGTATGCGTTGTGGATAATTACTCTTTATTTGCTGCACAATAGGGATTGCTGGTGTTTAAATTATCCCTAGAATGTACAGAATTGTGCTTTTTGAAGTAATCCTCTGCAATAAAACAGAATGCATTTTGTCAGATAGCTGGGTTTTTAGCTGTGCTGTAATAAAGGTGCTTAAAAACATAGCCTCGGGCAACTAAAGCAGGGTTTTGCTTCTTCAGGAAAACCAAAGTAAAATAAAAATTTTCCCACACTGCACAATCTAGTCATTAATTTTACTGTAGGCAGCCAGACATGCATGCCAATGTTTGAGTAAACTCATGTTTTACCCATTATATTCTCTGCAACTGAAGATAACTCTTAGTGAATATTCGACTTTTAATTTCAGGTTTTATATCCAGATGAAACACAGAATCATTTCAAATCTCTTCAACCTATTATGTTAAAGCCAGCAGATGGTGGTAAATATTTTCCTTAATTTTGACAGACGTGCAAATAGGTGTATATATATATATAAATTCACACTACACTTTTTACTATTTATACATATAAGAAAACAGAAAAAAAATCTCCCTACTGTTGCGTTACATAGAGGATTTTTTAAAACTTAAAAGCTGTGTTCTACATTCTAGATAGTAAAACAGAAACCGTGTTCTAAATCCTGCCCTATTCCTCCAAGGAGTTATTATCATAATATATGTGTGTATTTTGAACGACCAGCTGAGGAATAATGAAGCACTTACCAACAAAAAGTGCAGTTCATGCAAACACGTGCTTAAATATCTACATAAACACATAGATCTAAAAGTCTCTGTTATATTTAGACTGTCGTCATTAAACAAAAATTTCTCTGCAGATGTCTTGCTTGGTATATACTCTGACAAACAAAGCCTTCCAGCAGGAAAAAAACACAGAAACAAGCAGAAAAATCTGAGTCTGCAGAAATATCTAAAGTAAGAATCAATTTAACAACCAAGTGGAAAGATGTGATAACTCTTCTACATGCTACACATGAAAAATTATCTCAGCTGTGACCGAGAAAGTATCAGTTTAACAGCTGTAAACATACAACATAGGTGCCATGTGTTTGTCCCTAATATATACAAGTTTGATAGAGGTACACTATTTCCATACAAATATTTCCTAAGCACCAACTGTCTCATATTTGAGAACAATTTCAGACAAACAGAACATCCCATTATTATACAGCATTTTCACTTACATCATAAATGAGGTGTGACCAGCAGAAGGCAGTGTTACAATAAATATATAAGCTACTGCTCATCTACAAGCCTGTTTGATACTGAGATTTTGAGTTTTCCCAACTTTTCACAATACAACCACTGTTTTCCCTAGGCACTTAGTATGAAAACCATCCTCTCAATGTAAATAAACATACAGAAGTACTTAAAATACTTCAGAAACCATTTCTTTTGCACCACGCTCCTCTTAATTTAAAAGTTAACCTCTTTGACTTTCAGTACCTTGCATTTTCAGCTTTTTAAGTTCATCAGAGAACTGTGTTCCCACTTACCATTTCAACACAGCATTTTGCTGAGCTGTGTCCTCATGAACCAGGGCTCACACACTGTAGAGGAGACGGGCATTGCCTCCACAGCAGTTTAGCTTACATAATTCAGTCAAAAAAAAAAAAAAAAAAAAAAAAAGACTTCTAACATCATTTCTTATTAACCTTTAGTGGTTTGCACATCATTTGGAGAACAGTGTCTGACATGTTCTTAGTGAAACCACTGTAGGCATAATAGAACATACTGTTCATTAAGTGTCAGTCCAATGTTTAAGTAATAATGTCATTTAGATGTGTTAGTATACAAAATCTGTTGGATACCTCTTCAAGTTTACAAAATCCGTGTTAAAGGAGCCAGGACTGCAAAAAAAATGTTACAGCATATGTTTGGATTTTTGTATTTCAAAGTCCTGACTACTTTATCTGAATTACAGATTTAGAGCTTTGTTATGTGTGATAGTTATGATAATATGATCACTAAAGGCACAGAGACAGGGAGACTCAAATCCCTTTGAAAATCCCTTTCTCTATTTCCTACAGCTGCTGCTGGAGTTTAATATCTGATAGAATGATGAAAAAGAACAGGCCAAACTCCAGTTTTAATAAAAATTTTAACAGGTCTACATATAGTTATGAAAAATGTTATTTGCAATGCCAATCTTTAATAAAATTTTCTTAAACCAAAGAAAATTCCCTGTGGGGAATCTGTTATGAATGTGTTTTTCATATGTACTATTTAAGGCTGTTTAAAGGTTATGAAAGTGGCTGGTAAAATAAGTTCTATCACAGCACAACAAAATCCTACGTGCAGTCTCACTTTTGCATTTAATCAAGTAAGTAAGCAAGTCCTTCAGTTTTTTTCTGTTTGTTCCAAAACAAACGGTTTCAGCTTCCATGAAACCTTTTCTCCAAATTAACGGTGATAATTCTTAGCATATGCATGAACTACACAAATTTGCCAAGAAAGCGTTGGTTTTGAGAACTGTTTGCAACCAGACTTGTCAAAACTCACATTGCTTCATCAAGCAATATTTTCTGCCACAATCAGCTGGGGGTATGCTTTAATAATACTTACATATTTGAATAGGTACATGAAGAGAAAGCCAAGGTTAAAAGCAGAGCAGAACATTGCATCCAAACTTTGCAACCTGGGTAAACACTGTGCAGCTTACATAAGTGCCTAATGAGTGTTCTTACTGTGTTAAACCCTTGTTTCTCACAATAACACTACCGAAGTTTTTATTTGTTATTTATGCCTCTCCTTCTAAGCAGAATTTTTGTAGAAAACATGTACTGGAAATCAAGTTGTTCTTTCATAAAGCAGATAAAACATTAAAAAAAAAAAAAAAAGACACATTGACACTTAAATATATATATATAATATATATAATATATGAAATATATTTAAAAACTAGTAATTCCTTTTAATCCTGAGACCCGCCATCATCATTAATGTGTGTCTTCAAGGCCAGAATAAGAGTGCCTGTATTTACTATACCACCCTTCTGTTCCTAACCCTTTTATCTTCCTGCCCAACCCTTGACTCTCATTTGCATCTGCACGATCATCTTAGAATATAACATGCAAGTGTATGACTTGCATACAACACTGACTTTAAACAGATGGTGGTATGTGCCAAATTATTTCTTTTACAAATGCAAGTCAGTAATGACTACAGAAGTCAGAATGACCACCCCCCATAAAGAAACTCTCTTTTGTTTCTAACTCTAGATTAACAGAGCTAAGCGAGAGAGCGAGGTGGTGGAAATTTCCAAAACATGCTAATAAACTACAGTCTCCTACATCTTATAAACCTCTGACTATAGAAAAACTTTTGCAGAAGCTGCTCTGTGCCCATCTGTCTGTGAGAGCATATGTTTTCTAATAGATTGATGTGAAATGACTGGAGCCAACTTTGAACTTTCTGTAATATTTTAAAGCTTTATCTAATCAACAAAAACTGCGAATGTCCAATCTATGGGGATAGTAAAAAAAATCCACTCATAAATATGACAAATAAATTCAAAGAAAAAATGTTCCATTACCATAATCAAATTTTTAAAATGTTATTTAAAATAATCTACCTTTTTTCTTTTATATATTATCAATCTCTTTATTTTAAGGTTCTGGCAAGGTTCACATTTCCTGTGACCTTAAGCAAGGGATTTGAAAAATTTTGGAGGAATCAAGGTAACAAGAATGTGTAGAAGAATAATTTATTGCTGTGACTATTTTGTCCTCTGATTTCTGTTTTGGGATTATAGTGGATTATCTTTGTCTAAAACCTATTTTTCATATCCCTCTGGAAATTAATTGACAAGTTCACAAACAGGAAAGCAAAATTAAGAGATCTAATCAATATTTATACTCAAATCTCTATGCTGCGATATCCTTGAACATAATTCTGTGACATATTGGTTTTCTCCTTGAATTGAAAGCCTTCAGATGAAATTTAAACTGGCATTGGGAAAGACTTCAAAAGAACATCTGAAAGAACCAATTTGAAAGAAAAATTTTGTGAAAATCAAGCACAGAAAATGCTGAGTACCTACACAAGTTACACTTATCAATGCTTTTTCTCTGATGTCAATTAAAAAAAAAAATCATCATTCTTAAGAAAGATGTTCTTTGAAAAAGGAACAGCAGCAATGTGATAAAAATTTTCTGGTATACACTATTTATGCCCAAAGTACTCTGTCAGAAAGAAGTCTGACAAATTTATATCAAATTAGGTAAACACTAAAACTCCAACTTTATTAATAAAACAATTCTTATTAAAGACAATTTTTTAGATTAAAGTAAAAAGAATACCTGATCAACTCTCATATAAATCCTGTTTATTCATATTTCATCAGAAATTCAGATTAAAGACATTCATATATAACAATCAATTAAACACTGTTGGAAAAAAAGCGTTTTGTTTCAGAAAAAATACAGAATCTTCACTCAAAATTAGTTCTGTATATGTTCGAATCTTGTTCATTACTGCATTTAAATCCATTGGCAAACAGAAGAGGAATCCTGTGATCAAGTTTCTATGTATGCACACAACTCCTATATTAGAATCAGTTTCCTGGATCTTATATCAAGATTATTTCAAAAGAATAAAGAAGATACATTAAATGTATGTTAAAGAATGTGTTAGACATAATTATTTCAGCATTTTTGTTGTTCATGTTTGAAATGACTTAGGATTCATTCTGGGTTTGTGTAAGACCTACTTTTTGATCAACCTTTCTCCCCCCCATCCCTCTTCACCCTCAAGGACCATTGAAATACTGTTTTTTGGGTTTTTTTTTTAATTGATTAGTCTGTGCATGACAAAAAACATGTCATTTAGTCCTGTTTCTCCGTAGAAGGTTATAAGCATACTTTCACCTCCTCCTTCTGGAGATTAATAACTTCAGGATTTTCCGGAAAGCTTTGGTAGCAATTTGGTAATCTACAATCCATCCCTCTTATTACTAGGAAACTGGAGTTAGGAATGCAAAATTACTTCCCTTTTCTTATTCCCTGACTGCATGTATTAAAAAAGTTTCCATAGCAACTACAAAGCATAATATCAGTGCCCAAGTAGCTCTCCAACAACAACCCTAAACAAGCATCTGTGGCGCTGAAGTGCTTAATTTTGTAGTTTTATTTATTTACTTTAATAAGAGTTTTTCTTTAGGAATTATTAATCACTTCTCAGACACTGATATTTTATGTTGAGAAGTGAAGCAAAGCCTACCTTGCATCCAAACAGACACCACATCGCCCACCTTGGGGACTTCAAATAAATAACACAAGCTAACTTTTAAAAAGTTGATGAAAAAAAAAAAAAAATAAGGATGCTCCTATGGAATTGTCCTTTTGCTTTTAAAGAGAATTAACATCCTGGTAGTTACCTTTTCCCAGCTACAAACATGGCTTTTCCAGACTTCAGGCTACCTATAACTGTGATCTACTACATTGCTCAATTTTAAGAAATGATTTTCTCCCACTGTCAATACAAAAAAGACCACTTGTTTTTATTGCCACGTTTATAATCTGCCCTGTATACTAAAGAAAATATAAGAAATGTTGTTTTTTCTTGATTTTGCTTATCTTCAAGATCTCAAAAAACACAAGATGTTAACTGTACCTAATGAAGAGATCAACACTATCAGGTATATAACCAATTAGAAACAAAGTCTGAGGGGATTTTACCCAAAGATAACAAAAGTGAGCAATCAAAGTGAGACAAGGAAAAATACTGGCATTATGTCACCTTGGATGTAGGGACATGATTTTAATACTTGCAGATTTCAAATATGTACAGTATTGAAAATCTGTAACAAAACCAAGACGACCAATTTTTTCTAGATGGGGCCTGATTTTCCTTTCATAGCAGTCAGTGAAAAGCTTTTCAGCAACTTCAGAGACTTTTAGTCCAGCCTCTGTTACACATTCACTATGCAAACTCAATAGCTTATCTGTCACATGGTGCAAGAAACCAGGTACCACATTTATGATTCAGTGCGTTGAATAGAACTGCAAATTTCAACAGTTAAATCCATTGCAACAGCCCAGCAAACATTTAAGCAAATTATTAACTTTACACCCATAAGAAATCTCTTATCGCTTAATTCATTTGCTTAGAATTGTCCGTGTGAGTGATGCGACTTGATCATTTAAACAGCGGTAGAACTTGCTATTAGAAATGTGCAGTTCACTTCACATAGCCATAGATGCATGTGGCAATTTCACAGGTCATTGCAGCATATATAATTTTGCAATGGACTATAGAATTTACGGTCCCTTTGAAAACTGATGCCATGAACTTGCAAGCACTTAATTGTGCCCATAATTGCACTCATGTGAGTACTACTGGACTGTTCTCAAGAATAGTGTTACTGAAACATAAGAGTTTACAGGTTCAGGACCTGAAATTGTTAATACCACCCAAGCCCTGTACAAGTGCTGCTAAGACACAGTCCTGAAAACACTTACTCCTGAGTGTACAACAGCTGTGCTTATTTCTGGGGCTAGTCCCTTTGAAATCAAGAGCCGTAAGTGCTAAACTCACTACTAAACATTTAAGCAACTGTAGCAAAAGGGTTTCCCTTCATCCATTCACACAGGGGAACAGAGGAAGCCTAGCACAAGAAGAACTCAGACTCCTAAGTTTCCTCAGGTAATGGAAACCAGTTTGGAAGCATTGCTCATCCTGAAGCAGTGACCTAGCTGTGCCCAAGTTCTAGCTCTATTGAATGAAACCAGTGACAAGCTGTTACAAAACCAGCCTTGCCCAGACCGTGATCTTTCTGAATAATCCTTCACCAACCCAGTCCTCCTCAGTGCACTGACTTCCAAGCCTCTCATAAAACAGCTAAGAACGACCAATATATTGGGAATTATTGATTAACAGAACCATTTTTATAAAAAACTTTAACAGAAGTCTCACATAAAATCCCAAGATAGGGATTTTAAGATAGGCAAGGCACATTCAAATCACATTCAAGAAAGGATAACAAACCCCATGCCTCTCATGCTCTTGCTCAGCTACCACTAATTACTAAGCCAGTGCAAAGACGGTATGTGCAGCACTACAGCAGCGCTCGGGCAGCCGTGCCCCTCCCTGCCACTGCTGCTTCCAGCCTCCAATGGAGCCAAGAAGCTCCATCCCCTCTGTACCACAGCTGACAAACCCTGTCTGAGGTTGCTGCCTTAGAATAGCAGCATCTGGTCGCACGTACCACTGGACTGAGTGGAATACTTCTTCTGTTTTACACCCTTTACCCAGACATTTTTGTTTATTTGCACTGTTTGGTTCTCATTGTGGGTTTTATCTTGGCTCAGAGATCAAATGGAAGCCTGCAGATCTAGTAAGTGAAGAGCAGAATTGAAACAAGATGCCCTCACAGCACACACCCATGTCACAGTTCACAATAAATATTTTATCAAGATACGTATTAATAAACTGAAACTGTGTTTCCATGTTGTTTTATAACACCTAATTTTGCAACTTTGTTCCTTTACAATTATGAACATATAAAAAGTTTATCTGTGTGCACAGTAGCAGCACCAGTGCCAGAGACTGTATGCTTCAGATACTTGCTACGCTAAAATTCTAAAATCAGTGTTACCGCTCAAAGTGCTTGAACACAGACTTAGGAGGTCTTTCAGTTTTCAAAACACAGCTTCAAAAATTTTTTCTTAAAGAACCAAAAAACCACCACCTACCTATCTATACACACACTTCTAAATGCATCCGGACTATTTTGGAATTGAAAAACAGTTTTCTATCTTTAAAGAAATATACAGTAAAAATGATACTGGCATGGCACAACTAAGGAAATCAACACTGCCCCAGTCCTAAGGCACATTTTTCCTTATAAGCTGCAGCAGAATCTGAAGTTCATCAAAAGTGCATCAGTGTAAATCTAAACAGAACAATCTTGATGACATATATGTGCTTTGTGTAGATGCATTTCACATTCTCTATCAAGTTATTTTATCCCCTGTGGAAGTTTGGGCTGCTAAATAACACAACTTTGGCGCTCATTTTTAAGTAGCTTACAGACCCCATGTACATTACCAATGTCTGAACAAAATTTACCCCAGTAAAATACAGCCTACAATAAGCTTTGAATCTTCACCAAAGTAGTGAGTATTGTATTGTAAGACACAGAAAAGGCTTTGAATGATTATGCAACATCATATCTGTGCCATCACTGAACTTTTTTATCATTTGAATTTAGATATATTTTATTTCTATTAGCTATTTTAGCTGTTATGGGTGCTGTGCATTATAATTCATACAGATGAATGCGACTTGGGTTTTATCTGTCAGAAAACATCATTTCCTTCACTGTCCACTGAGCAAAACAAAAAAACCATCCGCTACTGTGGGATATTTTAAAAATATCGTTTCCTCAAGAGGTGTTGAATTATTCTCACCACATACACAGTGTGCAATTGGCAATAATCTTTTCTCCAGATTGGTAGAAAAGGGCACTGAACACTGTAAGATCACCTCCTGCACATTTCAGCTTAAATTAAGGGTTTAAATTAAAATACTTTATTATTTCTCGAAAAAGAAAGTTTCAAAACTATCTTTAAACACTTCAAAACATACTTTTTAAATTATGCCACACATACAACAGTTTTGCTACACACTTGAACTTCTTCATACACAGACACAGATTACCTTAGCAGCAGAGTATTTGTTTTAAGCACAAAGTACCACCATTCTATTTTCTCTGAAGTTGTTCTGCTATTAAGCTGCTCAGACCATTAAAATAACTTCAGTATGACCATTCTGAAACTTTCTAAAACAGAAACAACAAAACACAAGTAGAGGGGTTTGGCAACCAAGTCCTGCTGGGATCACTCTTTGGAATATCATTTGAATGTCACAGTAAGTATGTGAACAGAGTTCTTTTTATGTTTATATAGAAAGGGTAGTTGTTTTATTTTCTCTTTCTCTCTCTCTCCCTCTTTTTTTTTTTCTTTTTTTTTTTTAATAGTGCAACGAAAATATAGTTTCAGTGAAGACATGAGTTTATGTTCCCACGTGAATGCAAGTGCGACAAGAATGCAAGATTTCTCCAAGTTCTCCTCTTAAAGTGCATGATCCTACAGCTAGCCATGCATCAGGAACACTGGTTACCCACCAAGCAGATCAGAAATCTTAGAGGGTACCCAGATTGACCAGTTTTATGCACCACCCTGCTGGAGACACATTACCAAGTTACATTAGAATATAAGGCAACCTTTTACAGGTAATATCATTCACAGCATAAAGTGTAGCCTAACCAGCATCATCCCATAGCACACCTCACCAAAAGGACTGTCACAAGAGCCATGTGTCTGGGCTTGGTAGACTGCCATAGGCCAACGGTGGAAAAGCACAGGGGCTTCAGAGTCAGCCCAACCTCCCATTCCTCTTCTTCTCCTTGGGGAAATCTGAAGCATAATGGAAACCTCTCAAACTTTTAAATCTCTATATTACCTGACATCTCATGACATAAGTTACACTATGTTATTTGCTCTCACCTTATGTTGCGTTGATGGGATGCTCCACAGCTGGCAAGCAGCTGAATATGATGCACTGATATTCTTTAACTGGTACACTGTAAAGACTAAGCAGCAAAAAGTAACAAGGGCTGATACCACTAGTAAAAAGTCACTTGAAGAAGTTACAGGAGCAGAAATTTTCTTCTCCTTAACAATATGTTAATAAAACTGCATGTTCTGCCTCCGTAAATTCTGTTTATGTTCTAAAACCTTCAAACTAACATTACTACTGTTGTAGTACTCTACTGTTGTAGAGTAGCAACCCTAATTAAAAGTACTTTCTTTTTTCCTCAAGTGCTTAAGTCCTAAATCAAAACAACTACACGTGAGGCTCACATCAAACTCTGATGTCTATTTGGAACATATTTAAGTGAGAACAGAAAATAACAATCAACCCATAGTGTTTGTGTAGGCAGCAAAATGAGAATATTTCCCATGAACTACACCCTGAGGGAGAACTTCATTAGGATATGTACAAAAGATATTTGAAAAATAAATAAATAAATAAATGGGGAGGTGGGGGGGGAGAGGAAATCAAATCACTAGAACAGGAATCTCAGCTCCTTAAAGTGCTGTGCTTTTTTTCTTTTTTTCTTTCCCCTCAAATATTTATTTTCACAACTAAATTGTATGCTTTTTATCTTGTTCCCTCTTTCCTTTTCCTGAAGTGAGCCACTTTTGTTGTTGTTGCTGACAAGTCAAAATGTTTCTGTTCAAAGCTCAGATGTGGGTCTTAGAGAAGATTTTGCATCTGAAGAGCTGCTCATTCCACTGCACTTTATAAAGGGAGTATCCCATAGTTTGCAGACTGTGAGTCACTGCCATTGCATCTGTAGCTCTGAGACCAGATTTCTTTTGCTGTATAGGCATAAACACTGCTTCATGGGACTCTGTGTTGCTCTTTATTTGTTAGTATGACCTAAGTATTTCCAGTACATTCCATCTGCTGCTCACTCAGAAAAGAGTGGAAAAAAGGGCCCTCTTCCATATGCAGTCTCCTTTCCTTCTCCTCTCCCCACTACTTGCATTGTACTGACTCAGGGCACTTCTGTCAATAAAATGCGTCTTGAATGCGCCTACTGTGCCAGGACCACGTTGCCTCCTCCGGCCTCAGCAATCTCACTGAACTTTTTGGGCCTGTCTGTATACTCTATACTTTATCAGCTCTTGCGCCCCAAACAAAATCACAGCTAAGAAAATGGTTCGATTTATGATAAAAATCACAGCACACTCCCCATTCATAAAACAAAGACATATGTGCTTTCATGACGGTGGCCTCATCTTTCCAACCAAGACTATTTGCATGCCATTCAGAATGGTGGAATAAAATACCATACCAGAACTTAAAGCAACTTTCTAAGAGTTGACAAGAGTATTTATTTCATGTAAAGAAAAACAAAAACAAAATTAGCTCAATTGCTGTGCTGCACACTTACAGAAGTGGTGCACTTTGGTCTGTCCATTAGGCCTTAATATTTCCTGGGATTTTGCTACTCCTCCATAAAGAAAGAGAAACCTAGAAGCTTTTTGTTTGTTTGTTTCTGTTTTTTGTTTTTTTTGTTGTTGTTTTGTTTTGTATATAATTTGCCACAATTTCCAAAACTCACATGAGAAAGTCACATTGGCTGCTCATGCAAATATTGAGCTAGATGCCTCCAAAGGAAAAAAAAGAGAAGATAAAAATACAAATACGCAATAACATAAAATCAAATTAGCCAAATATGGCTACATCATCTCTCAAATGAAAGAAAAACCCTGAATTCACAAGCAACAGAATAACCACTATCCCATTTCTTATTCTTTTGTTCCACAGATCAAAAAAAAAAATTCAACACATAAGCAAGCTGAAAAGTTGCCTATTTGTAAGTTATGATACAATTAGTTGCCTATTTCTACAGACAATTAAGTTGTAGTGTAAATTAATACAATTTAAATGGGAAATTTTAGTATGTATTACAAAGGAATATTACAAGATTGAGGGTACAGCCAACTATTTAGCAGCAGATAAAGATCTTCTGGTAAAAATTTATTACTCAAACTTCTAAAATACTATTAAAGTAATTATAACATCACAGTTACATTTTTCCCATATTAACTTATTATAAACTCCAGGATAATTTCTTTTTTTTTTTTTTTTTTTTTAAGTGCAGATGAACAAGAAAATTATTCTTAACTATGTATTATTACATATCATAACACAGTAATACTAGTTCTGAAATTCTCACGTCAGAAGACTCACAGACTGAGCTGAGAAAGATCCAAAGGCTATAGAAATACTTTTCTCTACATAACAGAGTCATTTTCTTGCACTAGCATTAAAATAAGTCTTTGCTCAAAGCCTATGCATCAGTGTAAATCACACCAAATTCCTACTTTGGACTTTAAAAGCTGTATAACCATTTTGTAGATCTTTGCATGTCACACAAAGGTAAACCACGGGTCTAGTGGTCAGCACAAGATAATTCATGCCTTTTAAATCCTGCATTCTGGTAGCTGGAACTGAAGGGCACAGGCAAAGCTACCACACAGGAGGACTCACTGAGAGAAAAAGAAGGGTATGGGCAAAGCAAGCTGGGAAAGGAGAGAGAAGGAGACGTGCACATGGCTCACCTGGCGGCTGTTGCTGATGTCTAAGTAAACCACCAGAAGCAATCACGTCTGCATTAGGCTGGGATGGAGAAGAGGATGGAGAAAAGTGGTGAGAAACATTTAACTTCCTCACTAGCTTCCCAATTCTATACCTTCATATGCTCCAACTCATTTATTTTGATAGCTCTCTATGAAGCCAAATTAAGTCAAATATTTTCATTATCCTGCCCCACACAACATTAATTCTTCACTTTGATAATACCCAAACACAAATAAATTGTGTTTTTCATTTCTTTTCAAATAACTTTCCCACAAACTGGAGCATTTTCCATATGTTTGCTGTGATAATTCAACCTTTTTGTGTGTGTGTGTAATACCAAATGCCCTTATTTTGATAATTTGAAATAAACACAGTTGAAATGCTACAGAGGCTGCATAATACAAAGTTGATAATATGAGAGTGCAACTCAGAATTTTCCTATTTAAATCAGGAAGGAATCAACCAGTGCACAAGCCGTACCTACTTGGCTATTTGGCATAGCTTAGTCCCAGCAGCAGTTCATTTATAGCTACAAAAGCACACAGTATCTACATTAAAGAGACTGACAAAAGGCATGTTTTCAAATGAAAACTTTTAACACAAGCTTTCAATATCAGTATTTAACCACATAAAATAAAGCCCCTAGATTTCCAGTAAAGTATCTGCAGAAGTGCTGAGCATTAGTGATCCCTTTCTGTGTGAGTTACAGGAGTTCAGCACCTTTGGAAAAAAATGGGGTGTTTTAATTAGGTTTGGGCATGAATGTAAAATCCTAAGATCTAAAATTATGCAAACTCACTGTTCATAATACATACAAATATCACTGAGGTGTGTGGGGGCAGCGTGGAAACACGACCAAGGGAAACCCTAGTGCGATCGCAGATCATTTTAAGGAAATGAAGTGCAATATAGATTTCAAAATGCAAGCTGAGGTCTTTATGTCCCAGCAGATAAACAATCTCATTTAGCAGTTGCATATGCCCACTAGTGTTATTACACTGGTTTTCTTTTCTTTTTTTAATGCAGAGAAACAAAGTAAAGCACTGTCTATAATTACAAGCCTGAAAATCGTATTCCTGCATTCTAATTTTTTTTCTTTAAGTAATACAATGCATCTTTGCAGATCTAAGAAAAGTATAAAACTGGAGATTAACATTGTTATGCTTGGAAATGTCTGCTATTGTACTGAAACAAAGCGTACATTCTTCCCTCCAAGATAACTTGAATAGTTTTCTCCCTATTTAGTGGAGTATGTTGCGTTTAATTGCACAGAGAACATGCCTGCCTTGTAGGTTATATGCAAGTAGCAAAATTTCACCTGATTTTCAAAAGATGGTATCAGAATTAATTTCTAATAACAATGAATATTCTTCCCTGAGCTGGAGCAAGGTAAAAATATTTCTCTGAGTTAGAATATTATTCACTTATAGATCACTCATCATAAAAAAAATAAAAAAATAAATTAAAAAAAACCACTTGATAAGACAGACTGTTTTCTTTCTCTCTCTTAATCTCTTTCTCCTGTCTCTCCTTTTGCCTTTGTTCTTTGTCTATCCCTTTCATTTCTCCCTTTCAACTGCTAGGAAAAGGTGGACTCTAGTCAAATAGCACTGCTAGTACATATCATGTATGTATTACTTTATTTACAACATTTTTATGAATTATTCCTTTTTAAATGGAATGTATGAAGACATATTTCTCCTAGTTCCTAACAAAAAGTATGAAATAATTGTCTTCACTGATAGAATCAGTACTCAGATTCCAAAACACTATAATCTTAAATCTCCACCCTTCGAACTGTTGCTCTTTTGCCTTTGTTCTCCACTTTAGTGCCAATAATTTTTCCAGTAGACATACTGTAAAAACAGACTTTAAGTTCTGGCCTTAACAAAAATATTTCCTTTCTTTTCTTAGTCATATTTTTCTTAGCAAGATATTTCATTTAAGCAATCTGCAAAAGTGAGTTTGCCTTTAAATAAGGAACTACTTTTTATTTTTACTAGTAGCACAGACTACTTTTGCCTGGGTGTACAGAGATGTTTTTGATCATGTCTTATACAAATGTTTCTATACAAATGCAGTAGTAGTAGTTGTTGTTTTTAATGCTTTTTTTGTTATAATTATTTTCATTTCTACTTTGTGATGCTCTAGCTAGAATTACTTTTCTTATTATTTTAAGGAATACGCACAAAATAAAAATGACAACAACAACAAAAATATAATCCATACAAAATAAATACGACTGCTATTCCCTCCAATAAAATTGTTTCTAATCCAAATCCTCACTGAATAAGAAACCATTTGATTTGTACCACCATTAAAATTGGACATATAGTAGTACTAAGTAATAGTTCTAGTAGTAAACATTTCTTAGTAAATAGAAAGAATAATTGCAATTTGCTCTAAAAACAAAATCAGCCTTTTCTTTTTCCTTCACTTACCTGTCTACTTATTATAAATGCTCAAGAAGTGCCAGCAGCAAAAATGAATAGCCCAACAAATAAAAGACATTAAAAAAGAGTCACTTCTAATCTTAAAATAAGCTAAACTATTTTATAAAGAGAACCCGAGATGCCAAGAAGATAGAAATCACAGCTGTGGGGAAGGCTATTCTCAAAGTCCATATACTGTCTTAGAATAACAAAAAGAGAAGACAACTGCTTGTATTCACAGTCAAGCTCATCAAGTTTCTTCCTTTGCAATTTCTAGGCTACATAAAAAGTCTTAAACAGTAAACAGTGTATGATTTAAATAAGGAGTGTATCTCGAAGCGTATCTTTTAATAAACATTTATTATGTGTTCTGAACGAGTGTTTACATATGAACTTTGATGTACATTTTCTCTGTATCTCTGCATCAGCAAATGAAAATTAACTTGACTTTGAGAACAACACAGTAATTTTATTTACATGAATTGCATTTTTCTGTATGATCCAGAAGCTCAAATTAGAATTTGCTTTCCTAGCAAAAATGAGCCTTTTGAAGCTGGAACTTAAAAAATAAGTATTTTTTCCAAGTAATGATAGCTAAACAATATGCTAAAAATCAAAATTAAAAAAATAGGAAGACCATCATATGTTTATAAGCTCACTAGATATGCATAGTGGTATGTCTTCCAGTAAATTCACTGTATTTCCTAAACAGGTCATAATGTTTCAGTTCTTCTATAAGTATATTACACTTAGATCCTTGGAAGATAACTTATGTCACAGCCTTTCTTTATCATTGACTCTGACTAGTGAAGGCTCAATCATATCATAAAAGTTTAATCAATGTATGACCACTGTGTGTGTGTATATGCGTTGAAGATGGCACAATCATTTTACAAGAAACAGCAGCTCTATTTCCAAGCCTCGATGGCCTTCTAAACTTTGAAGTCATATGCAATATATTCAAATTCTGATAATCCAACTACTACAAAGCACGCCACTCTTGGTCCCACAAATCTTGTATTTTCCTCCTTTTTGTGACCTTCAAACTGAATATTAATGCATTACATTGCTCCTCACCTGCAAAGTTGCTTCTTTCTTTATCACTGTTTTTTGGCAAGTCTTTCCTGACCTTGTAGAACCATTCCTTACTTTACTCACTTGTACTCAGTATATCAAAACATTTTACTAGAAGTTGGATTTACTATAGTTACTAGACAGGCAATACTCAACAACCAGCAACATTTTTGGGAAAGTTTATGTATCTGATCTGCCATAGCTGTGCTTTTGGTATAACTTCCTAGGCATTAGTGGAACCAGTGAAGTCCCAGAAAAAAATTTATTTTGCAACATTTTGATCCTTTTGGACATGTTCTAATTTTCATAAAAGGCTGGGGGGCATTTTGCTTTGTTTTGTTTTTTAATCTTATCTAATCTATATCATTTGAGCTACACTGCACAGTATAGGCCCTTTTTTCAGATGAGTACCTTGTATGCAGTTTGAACACTCTCCACGTCTCCAAAGCTTTACTTGCTCTATTTCCTTCTAATTACAAGACACGTAGATGTGAATGGTACAGCAAGCCATATATGTTAGTGTACTAGGTAACCTAAATATTAGGTTTGGATATGTGTCATAAAGATATTGAAATGCTGTGGAGAAATTAATTACTTGGTGTTTTTTATTTTTTCCAAACAGAGACATAACTGGCTAAAATGATAATATTTAAGAGGCCCCACAAACCTGCACCCGATTATGTGATCTATTTAAATTGTATCTACTCACATTTAAAAACAAAAGTCATCAAATCTGGAGCCAACAGTCTTCTCTGACAGACTCAAAAAACTGGATAGTCCATTTTTCAGATTTTTCACACCAGTCCTCCAGCATGTCATTCTGCATGATGAGATACGGTTGGTCATTTTTACAATTCTCGTCAGATCAAAGAAAATACAGTGAAAAAAAATTCCCTATTTTGAGAGTTGCTTTTTTTAGGCATCTAATGATTTAAAAACTGTATAAATGACCTTTCTTTAAAAAACAAAAATAACACAAATTATAGCTTACAAAATGAAAACACTGCTAAAATTAGAGAATATTTCAAAAACATTTACTTATGTAAGCCACATTGCATTTTGTGTAAATGAAGGTTCAAAGCAGACTTCCATGAAATTTCATGCAAACAGTTCCATAACTTAATTGAAAACTATTTCATGCCAGAGATATTTTACTTCTCCATGAAAATCGGTGGCATGGTTGTTTACTATAAGTTATTCTAAAATGAATGATGCTTTTTGTACCCTTACCATAACACGAAAAATTGTCAACTTTCAGGTAATAAAGCATCTAACTTTTAGTTGTTTTTCTACCTTACCAGGTAAAAATAAATGCCAAAAAAATTACTCTTTAAGCACACATACAGGCACATATTACTAATTAAATTAAGTAATAGGAAGCAGTGCAAGAAGTAGGAAAGAGCTGCAGTGTTGACTTTCATGCACAGCTGAGTGGATATAACAGTCTGATGCCCTTTGTATGCTCCATCTTTATTCCTAGATCCTCACTTTCAGACCCTCCTTTGCAATGAGTTTGGCACAGATGCCAGGAATCAATTCAACTTGGCAGGCAAACAGCAAATTGTACAATCGGTTTTGGTTTTGAAATCACCAGGTTGGTGATTTCAAAAGAGCAAATGACCACAGGGAGAGAGTGAAGATGACAGGAAACTGGGACTTTTCAGATATAAGGAAGTGGTCCAACTCATTCACTCTGTGATATGGAGCTGAGGCTTGGGCTGCCCAGTACCATGATAAAAGAAGCAGAAAAATGTCATTCTGTAGCTGGAGATTTAGATACCAAGCTTCTCCCAGAATTGCTATGCCAGTTTGTAATAGTGATTGAGGCCAGACTCCAACTGCAATGTCAGTAAGTTTGGAGTAATGGAGGTTCCTCTCCAGCAGTCTCCAAGTACAATCTTTTCCCTGATCTCAGCTCCCTGGAAGTTGTCAGGGATATCACTACTCACACAAGCACACAAAGGTGGAGCCTCTGGCTCTGATTTGACAGACTGAATAGTGTAACAGCTGGAGGACCTACGATCTGCAGGAAAAATCAGATGTAAAGTGGCAGCTCTAGTAGAATAAGACCTTGGCTCAGAAGAAACAGCGATGAAGCTGCACTTAGGGGCACAGAGAATACCCAGGGAACCACAGATGTTCCTGGGAGAATGAAGCAGGGACTGAAGCATCCCCAGAGACCACAGTGTCTTCTTTGAGATATCCCTATTTCTGTGGACTGCCACCATTACTTAGCAAGTATATCCAAAGGTGGGAGGCTTCTCAGAATTGAGCCCTCTGTCGGAAGAGATTTTGTTACGTGAGACTCATAACTTTTAGGCTCACTGCCATATTAAAGTCCCTCCTCTGTCTCTCTTGGTACAAGTCATTTACCACAGCTGAGAGAAAGATGGTGTTTGTTTTAAACATCCTTCAATAATATCTCTATTAAACTCTCCTGAATCTAAACTGCTAAACAAACAAAGAATACGTACATTTCTACTATCAGAATATGAGTAATTTATTTCTTGCTATAATTACCTCTACAAAGGAAAGGAAAATTTCTACAACTCTCTTTTCACAACATAATAAGTACAAAAATAATTACCCATCATATAGTAAGCCTAAAAAATAATTAGTACCTTCCAAATCCATCAGTTCTTACAAATATGAGAATTTCTGAGATTGGAGCAGAGAGATTTTCTTTAGAGGAAAGCATATCTTAGATCCAAAACTAATACTTTTTTTTTTTTCTTTGAAAGATGTCACAGGTATTATTCCAGAGGGGAAACTCCTAAATTTTCATTCATTTTTTCATGCATATATAACTGTTATTGTAATAACTGATATTGTATTAATATATTTGTTTACATTGTGCAACGATAAACAGGACTAAATTATAGCAACTTATATCTGAGCTACAGAGTGCCTTCCTCTGCCATCAATACAAATGAGAGATGCTTACACACAACTAATCAATGATTAACTCCAGCTATTCTCAGAAAATACTACAGACAGAATGAAAAATCTCTGTAAGAACTAGCTGTGGCAATGCGACTGGTCTGTGCCATGTTTTCTACACTACGCTTGGGATTCAAACAGGCGTTTTGGCAGGAGACTTGAATTGCTTACTGTGTGCATTCTGCCATCTATTTTTGCCCAGCAAGGTCAGCATGCCCAGCCTGCAGTACTCAGGTCATGTCATCTCTGAAGTGTTTCCTGGGGTAGGACTTGTCAGAGCAGATGAGCCTGCCATTCTTAGTAGAATAACTTTCAGCACCAGACTCCCAGGTTACTTCCCACAATTCAGAGACTTATTTCCACATTTCTTTTGTTCTTAAAACTTCTGCCTTAGTGTACATGATACACTAACATAGCCAATATCTGTATGTAAGAGGCCAAATCCCCTCAGCTTTATCATTCCAGAAGAGGGTGGTAGCAAGATTTCTAAGATGCATAAAAGAAATGCCCTCTTTCTGACTCTACTTGCCTAAAAGATTACATGGCATCAATATGACCTACTTATAAGCAAAGCTGCATGACTCTTATAAGTACTACTATAGGACAGAACAGCAGAAAGATGCATACTTCATCTCCTAAGCTCAACACCAGACAGCAGCTGCTGCGGTCCTCTTTGAAGGCTCTGAGCAACCAACATTGTTACACACGCGCCATCATAATACAATACCTGATTTATATAAGGCAGCTTACATAAAGACTGCATTACGTTAGACAGCTTCAAAGCAATGACCTAAAGTGTGATAAAGCCAG
Source organism: Centrocercus urophasianus (assembly GCF_019232065.1). Taxonomy (NCBI): domain Eukaryota; kingdom Metazoa; phylum Chordata; class Aves; order Galliformes; family Phasianidae; genus Centrocercus; species Centrocercus urophasianus. The sequence goes on along the minus strand of NW_024884475.1, from coordinate 32,518,331 downwards.
TGCAAAGAGAACAAGCACTCTTCCTCCTTTACGAGAAAGGAAAGGGAATGCAACTCTTGCTGTCACGGGAGCTTTGCCCCAGCCTCCTGCCTCTCTCTCAACCAGTATGCAATAATCTCAAGACCTACAATATCTTCAGAGGAAAAGGGAACTTCTAGGAATAGGGCACAACCACAACTATGTCCTGCACACCTGAGAACAAGGAAAACAGACTTGAGGAAGTACTTGTATCTGTATCTTTCAGTAAAAGCACTAATAACAGCTGCATTTATCTGGCAGTCCTCCTACCAAACTGTTATCTAGTGCCATACCTTTCTCAGTTAAAAGCAAACCCTTAAAGATGGGTCACAGATGTAATTGATTATTTTTTTTTTTTTAACCCGATGGATAAGTTGGTTTCCATTTACAATTCCATATAATTATTCGACAAGATGAAAGCTAGGTCAGAGAATTATGTCCATTAGTAAAATTTGCAGCAAAACCTAGAAGTTAAACACAGCTCCTTGTTCAGCATCTATGATTACACTGACTTCTCCTTTATCCTGAGTACCTCCTTGACATTATCCTCAAGCAGACTATAATAAAAATTATCTGTTGCAAGGATAGAAGTCTCAAATCAGTATTACTCTGTCATTTGGCAAACAACAGAAATGTCAGAATAGACCCATTTTCCCTGGAAAGTGTTATTACTCAAGGGACAGGCTACCATTTCCAATGAGAGTTCAGTATTGAAACTCTCATCTACTTAGTTCAATGAAAGCTATTATATTTGGCAGTAGCATGAAGTAAATTTCCTTCTGAAGTACTCATTGAAAGTATGTTTTTATTGAATTGGCAGGCAAAACATTCCCAAGGAGCACTTTATTGGATAAAGAATGTCACTTTGACATTCTTTCCCTCAATGTGACAACATGCAAGAATTTATTCCGAATCAGATGTAATTATCACGTATTTATTCTCCATTTTCATTCTCACTTTAGCCTGTCACCTGTTGAGAAGCATTTGCTGTCTGTCCTCTGCACACAGTACTGCTGCTTCCCATCAGGACAAGTTCTGTAGTTGTGAAAGCTGCTTCAAATAATTAAAAACAAACAAAAGAAAATCTTGAAACAATGAATGTTCAAGATTATCAACTTATCATAGGAAAAAAAAACATTTTACTACAGAGCCACATGATATCACTGCAATTCTTGAGTGTTCTCGTGAATGTATGTGTTTTTAAAACATTTTCTTTGAGGACAATCTGAAACAAAAATCTCAGAAACTTTTTGAAACTCAAATAAATAAGAGGGAGCAGAAAAATAAGTGTTCAATGCATTTTGGGTGCATTTAAATACTTTAAATACTTGTGATATGCTATTGTTGCTTCCATTCCTCCCCAGTACCATCCTCCTTCATCTAAGGCTTTTTTTTTTTTTTTGGAGGGGGGAGAGGGGGGTGATATCTGTCACTTTTGTTGCAACTACAATTCAACTAAAAGATATTGGGAAAAAAAAACAACAAAAAACAGAGGTTATTAGTATATAAGACGTATATAGTAACAATCAAAAATTCTAATTACATATTTCATGCAAAACTTATGTAATCCAGGAAAAGTGGCTTGCTTAGTAAACTAAGCAAAGGAGAAAATGGAAAAAAAAAAAAAAAAAAAAAAGGACAGAAATTGTGGCAAATATCTGCTGAAATTGGCTTCTTAGAACAGCCAGTCAGGTTACATGAAAATTGCAGATACTGTTAAAAGGAGTAAGAGAGTTTGACAGCAAAATGGGTAGAGTTGTTATTCCTTCCACACACACACATCCTTTTTACATCTGCTGGGAGCAAGTTCTGAGTGTTCTAAATTGTGTGCAATTAAACATAACATAAAAATGAATTCTGTTACTGTTTTGTGGAAAGAAACTGAAATTCCCAAAGAGGCTGTAAGTTTTCAGCAGCCTCAGCTGAGAGCAAAGAAAAAGTCATAACCATTTCTCTGAGAGGCTGGCCAAGAGCTGCCAAGCACCCAACGGAAAAGCATTTTGTTTATGTCAGACCGTGTTCAGCACATGGAAATACAGCTGTGGAGCCAGTTCTTCTGGTCCTCAAGTTTCACATGCTTGTGGACAAAAATAGGCAATTTAAACTTGCAGAGCTGCTACCATGACACAAGGCAGCTTAATGAAGCAGTTATAGAAAATTTCATGACATGTGGACAAAATAAATAAATAAAACAGAACAACAGAAAGACAGCAAGCCACTCTGTGAACCAAAGGAGATAAGAGAGTAGGATGCCTGCAAACCTCCTGAAGACATCTTTCCCTTTACTGCACATAAACCCAGAAGTGGATTTACACTTAAAAATCCAGCTTTTCCATAAAACATCATGTATGTATATGTATGTACGTTGTGTGAGGAAAAGCAGATGGATCTTGCCACTTCCCCTGCATACCCCTGCATAGAACAAAGGCTGCTCTGAATGTGATGCCTCCTATTTTACTACGGTTTGTCCATGACATCAGAGTGGATGTTGTGGTACGGCTGTGAAGTCCAAATCTTCCCACCCATATTTAGAGACACGGTGACAGATGGCAGCAGAGGGGAAAAAAAGTGACAAAATGGCATTTGACACGGAAGCATGTATGAAACAAAGCTCTGTCGCTGAGTTCTTCCATGTGGAAAACATGGCACCCATTGACATTCATAGATGTTTCCCAGGCATTAACAGAGACCAAACAGTGGATGTGAGCACAGTGAGTGGTGCATTTCTGCAGGGGTGACATGATGTGAAAGACAAGCCATGCTCTGGAAGGCCATGCAGATTTTTGTGAGCATGGAATGAGGGCTCCTATTCATCACCAGCAAAAATACATGGCTAATGGTAGTGACTACATTGAAAAAACACTGTTTTGTAGCTGAGAATTTGATATATTGACTGTGTTGTTATGCTCTTAGTACCTGTTGTAGTTTCCATGAAAATAAATAGGAGGCATTATTTTCAGAGCAACATACCAACATGAACAGTGTTCCACTTTGATTATTTATATTTATCACAGAAACAACAAAACTGTACATCCCACATTCGAAATGTGACACTGGGGATCTGAGGACTTGATTTTGGAAGTTGTGACAATGGTGGAGGAGTAGGAAGTTGAGGAAGAGAAGGAAATAGAGAAGGAGAGAGCCTACATAGCCAGCCAGCAGGAACAGCACTCCCTCAGCCCTGAGTATCAAACAAATGGGGCACATTTACCCCACAGTGTTAGCCTGACCTAATTGATGTAGCAGCATAGCAAATCAAGCAGCAAAGGGATCTTCACCACCAGTGAAGGCTGAGTTGCAGCCTGCAGGGTGGCTCTGAGTCAACCATGCCCACGCCTGATGTTACCTCATGCCTGGAATGGTGCCAAGGAACCTGAGCCACCTTGTGGCTGGATGCATCACTGTCATGAACAGCTGTGGGCTCAAATTGTGCAAAAATTGTCACAAATTTAGCAATTATTTATGAATATATGATAAATCTTCAAGGCAGCAGAGTGGTAACAACCACTACACAGGGTAGCCCCTCCTCATGCAGCAAGGCACGGTCTGTTAATAGCAAGTACAAGAGGTATGTAGGTATAATTGATAGATAATAACATTTGAACACAGTGTGGAAAACTATTTTTTAAAAAAGATCCAGCAAGCCATTTATCCAGTATTCCAGCCTAGAGGCCACAACTTCCAGCACTTTTTTTTTTTTATCCTCTCTTCAAACTAAAAATAACTGGTTTAGATCTACCAGGGTTGATTGCTCCATTCAAATCCACATTTTTTCACTACCAGCATCTGGAGGTAGGCAGCACTGAAGCAAGCACTGTAACACTGCTGCCTCTTTTAGCAGTGCCTTGAAACACTTTTACTGATGCTTGCCACACACTTTTCTGTTAACTCACTGAGACCTGAGTGTCCACACCACTGGAAATAGACAGGCTGTCACTCTGTCCCTTCACCCTGCAGTATTGCTAAACTGAACACAAAGTTCCTCCACATTCTGCAAAGGGCAGACAACTTTCAGAGAAGTTGCCACTACTGTGATGCTGTACTCTATGATCACACTGGGACAACACAGGCTTACTTTAAACATATATTTTAAAATATCAGAAAAATACTGGTATATCTGCTACCCTCCTATTCAGCAAAGACAGTCAACTGAAAGTAAGCACAACATATGTGGTCACTGGCCCTCTGGCACATGGGATGAAGCATGCTGTATGAAGGGACTGACTTACAGCACGTATCTCTGCCCAGCAGTTGCCACAGGAATTCACACACATCTGAGACCCATCAGAAAAAAAAAAAATTCCGTCTGAGTTTGTAAACCCCTAATAATCTCTGAACTGATTTAATATCTTTACTAGTAGGCTTTCCTGTATTGCTTTCACCTTCTAGAGGTCAGATTTTAGTTCTTAGGAGGTCAGAGCTGCTCCACACATGAAGCTGCTGTCAGTCACAATTTCATCATTTTATTTCAATTCTAGATTTACTCCCCTGGCTTTTACTAGCAGACAGATGAGACTGTGAGCATGATGTGCCACAGCTTCCATCATATGGGCTCAGTACCTATACATCAGGATGTCATCACCCTTGGCGCTACTACATACATCTCCTATTTGCAGGCCTCGTGGGTGGCAAGAGGATCTTTGTGCGGGAGGTTTCATCTCACATAGAATATTCATCTCTCTGCCGGTGTCCAGGGTGCGACTGTTAACTGCCTTCTTTACACAGTAACATTTGGCACCGAGTACAGAGGATTTTATTTTTTTTAATTTGAACTGAGCAGGATAATATTTATTCAAGCATAGATATTTAGTTGCAGCTCTCCCTAGCACTTCATTTTAATTGCTTGTACCTATGTGAATGTAAAATGTCTTCCCGTGACTCGGAGGACACTTAGTGAACTTTCCAGCACTGCCACTCCAGAAAAGCCACTATCTCTTTCCATCCTCCACAGCCACAGTTATTTTTGAGTTATTCTCCAAGACAGATGCTTTATAGACTGAATCATTTTTTTCTATTTCCAAGGCTAGGATATCTGGAAGTCTCCCAGGTTTTCAAAAAACATCTCTGTTTTCTTTCAAAATTTTCAGAAGCACTTTATAGTACATTGTGTACTTTGAATACGCTTTCATTTAATTTATGAGGCTACAGTCCAAATCAGCTGCTGGAGATTTAATGACCTTTCTGTGCTATTACCTGAATTCTCTAGCTATGTAAAACTCTCTTCAGCATTCTCAACTCCATTTAACTATCTCCAAATCATTATTTTGTTCATGACAACGTATCATGTCAACTGAGTTGTTGTCTTGCCATGTTTTTCTTCTCTTGCATAAAGCTAGCTGGGTTACTTTCTAATTGTGATTTTTTTGCTGTTGCAGCTCAAGCAATAAAGAAAAATTTATTCTTCTATATTACCTTAATGCTTTAGGTTGTAAAATCTTTCTCTCTGAGCAACTTGATTTTTTGCTTCCTGGTATGTTTTTCCCCTCTGGTTTTATTTATAATTTATATAATATATTATATATATTATAATATATATATATAATTATATAATATATATATAATATAAATATATATTATATATTTATATTATTTTATTTATAATTATTTTCTTTCTAAACTTTTCAAGAGTCATGAGAAAAATCTTCCACAGAGGCTGATCTGGTTCTGTACTTACACAAGTCAGTTCATTAACCCTGTATATTTTAACAGTACTTTGTAAATTTAGCACAAAAATTAGCAAAAATTAGCTTTCTTAGCCTTTTCCTTTAAAGATCTTGCATCTTCCTTGTTTTTCCTCCTCCTCAAGCATGATAAAATAATTCTTCATTTAAAGATTATCACAGAAGTTTGCTCAGACTTCACAGCAGAACAGTCTTCTGAATTGTTCCTAAATTTCTTGATTACACATGAATAAGATATGCATTCCCATGGCCAGTGTCCTTAATCTCTACCTGTACATATCCTCAAAAGTTGACTACCTTTCACCTCATACCGGGGACCGAAAGGTTCGCATAAACAGGGTAAAACTGGCCCTCAATCTACCCTCACCACTGCAAGTGCTCTACAAGAAGAGAATCCAGTGTATGTTACCTCCAGCTTGTAGCTCCTCTCTCCACACATCACAGGGATACACAGGAAACTTGGATGGAAATGCCATCAGTCTGCTCCCAAGACCAGAGATGGAGGACAGAGAGGAGACTGATCCACAGAGGAACTAAAAATTCCTGTGGTGACTCTGTCCCTTGTAAGGTCATTTACAGGCTTAATTTCTTACTGTGAAATTAGCTGCACGTTTTCTCGAGTTTCATCGCACTTGTCACAGCTGGCAGCTGATCCCTGGCTACCTCCATCACTCAGAGCTTACTGTTACTTTAGGCAACCTTTTGCCTTCACAATTCACACATACCTCTGAAAACATAAAGATACCAGACAAGATAACCAGATAGGATAAGATAACTTGCATCTTAATAGTCAGATGTGCGAGGGGCAGCCTAAAATAGGCAAGTTTGATGTTTACTGAGGGTGGATGTCTCTTTTTATTACTTAACTTCAAGATAGAGCTACTCACAGCTGTCCATTAGCAACTGATACTGTGTATGTGCCAGACAGAAAATGCCTATTGTTAGTCACTTTCCAATAGAAAGTAAGAATGGCACATTGCCTTAGAAGGCTGGGAGACTTTTACAAGCTCTGCCTTTCTACATGTGTTCTCTTGTTTTCACTCTTGGATCTTTTGAACAAGCAGAATGTGTAGAAAACTTGAATGGCCAAAACAGACAGTATATAATTTTTGTGGTCTCTCCAGCTGTTTCTCCATCATTCATAGAAATGAAACCAGGGAAAGTGGCATCACAGCACAGGAAGAAATCCATGGAGTTGATGTCACGCATCATACATGTGTAACAGAATGGCATCTTACAAGAGAAAAGGTACTTTGGTATTTGGTAGAGCTCTACAGGCATATTTATAGCCACATGGGGGAAGTGAACACACACAGTGAGCAATTATTGAGCTTTCCCGTCTTTGAAAGCAAGGATGTTTCATACTAAACCCTTGGATGTGAAATAGACTTTTCTTTTTTTTACCTAGTGTTAGTTCAGGGTTTGATAAAGAAAGTTGTCTCTTTACTTGCCTTTGGAAAATAACTCCTCTTGGTTTGAGGAGGCAGGCCTTTAAGGAATAAGCATAGGTGACTAGATCAAGGAATCAAGGAAACAACTTAAATACTTTCCCCTTCTGGACACAACATTCACATCATTCCTTCTGCCACCTTCACCTGGTCTACAGAAAAAATAAATGAGTGTGTGTGTGTTTTCTTGTTACAGACTTTAAAACAATCACATTGCCTGTGTATCTTACGCAAAAAACAAACTCTGATGGAAATGTCATGAGTATACCTGCTTTCTCAGGCACAATTTTCTGCCAAATATTCTTTCTAATCTTACCTTGGTACCAGAAGACAATTGAACACACAACTGAGGAAGAGAGAGAAAAAAAAAAAAAATATCACATGGCATGACTGCCTTCCAGCTCTCTTATACAACAAATGTTGCAAGTGAAGAAACCAACTGTTCTTCACTAACTCTGGGTTCCCAAAGCAGCTGATTTCCTAAGCAAACAAAGCAAAAAATTAAGTCTCTACATACCCAAGTTAGCAAAAATTTAGATTTTAGACATTATCTGGATTGATCTGACCCACATGGCTTGTATCACTCAATATTCCTGCTAGTTTCTGGCTGTATTTCACCTCAACAAGGTAACAATGGTCCAGATCCATTTGTGCAATGTGCTGTTATTTTTGCAGAGGTTGAAAACATTGTTAAGATTCCTTTTCATCAAGAGATATAGAGCTTCTCCCTTCCCCTCCCTCCCCCCTCCCCCCCGTATGCTATATAGGTTCTCTGAACTGTAGTAAGCAATTTACTCAACTTGGCAATGCAAGGAGGAAAGCATCTTGAACTACAATGAGGCTATGAGTTATAAATATTTTCTACTTGTCTCTACCTTTCTCTAAAAAGCTCTTCATTCAACACAAAAGCTCATGCACCATCAGCAAGATCAGTGTCTCAGAGAAAAAAATGCATTAAAACACAGTCTGAAATAACTGATTTTATATTTCATTATAATGTGTTTTCAGAGTGCGAAAGATCTTAAAGTAGTTAAGGAAATTTTTCCTTTGGTCACAGCCACCCATGAGATTGCTTGCTGGCTCCTCCATGCAAGGAATGGCTGCTTGTCCTGCTACAAAACTCAGGAAGCTCCAGAGATGTTCCTCCAAACTTCCTTCAAGGTTCCATCAAACAAATCTCCAAGATGGGCTGCTACATCGCTACCCCTAAATGCTTCTCCACCCATCACTGTACTGTCACCCTATCCACTCAACAGCCTCACCTTCTCACGCACCTGCTTTTGAAGAGGCAATGTTTTGCTATCTCCAGGCTCACTGATTATAGGAGAGAAAGAGCTAACACTCCTAAAAATAATGAAACTGTGAAATCTATGTATTTTAAAGATCTGGTTACGGCAACCTTCTTAGCCATTACGAAATGGAGAAAATATTCTCCCCCTTATTTTTCTCTCTACACTTAAGAGTAAAATCAACAGTAAGCTGTACACAGCCATCCCACTGCACTGCTTTATTCTGCTTCTAAAGTCTGGCAAACTTTATACAGACCAAGCAGCTTCTAAACCTCTCCAGAACTGGGCCATGGCCTGCGAATTTCTGTCGGAAGTCTAGAATTAACCTTTCTGGACTGCAGCAGAAGAGATGTTGATTTTTTTTTTTTGAACACTAAAATGATCAGCAGTAAACTCAGGTTAGTATTTCATTAATGCTTACATACTATAGTTATAACACTATAGCAGTGTTAACAAGTTTGAACTCGAGAGCATTTTGCTCCAACTGACATCATCGCAAGCAACTCAGAAAATGCATTTTCATGGGTTTTACCTGATGCTTCAGCACAGTCACCATTAGGACTGAAAGAAACAAAGAGAAACATCATTCAAGAGAAAATCAAACTAAGGCATTTTACGGCAATATGAGCAGTGCCACATCAAATTCCCAAGGGCTCAGCTTCCCCTGGTTGAGAGATGTCTTCAGAGAAGCATTCTCTTGACTACCCAAAGAAAGCAAGAAGATAATCCCCTGGGAGAAGACTGATTTTCATACAGATTTCTCCTAGGCATACTAATGGTCTATGCCTGCCCAGGACACACCTCACTTTGTCCTTGGTGGGTACATAGCATGGAGAAAACCCTGAAAATACTGAGAAGAGGCAAGGAAGGCACCCAGCCATAGGCATCCATCAGCAGCACCAAGCACAGGCGCAGCTCTGCAGTCCCCAGCCTATGATTCCTCAGCAAATGATAAAAAGGACACATTATTTCACTTCCACAGATTGAACTTGATTCTGTTGAGCAGGACAACATGAAGTTGAAGCAAAGGCACAAAGCATCACTTGGGCAAGTCTTCAGCAGTTTTTAAAATTGATGATTTAAAATTACTGATGGCAGGTAACTTGGCTTTACCACTACTTTAAAAAAATACTAAAAGCAGTTTTTGGAAACTTTAATTTCCTTGAAACAAGGGAAAATACATTTGCTTTTAAACAAGAAGCCTTCAACATTTAATTGGAAGCCATTTTCAATAATGTAATAATTTTCAGAAGCTTTCAGGCCTTGCAGTTATTTGGACAGCTGTCAATCAAACCTTCTCACAGTTACCCTACCGTGTCAGCCATCAGCTAACCCACACTTTCCCAGGGACGTCTTAGCATGGCATCTTTGTTCTGTTTTCAGATAAACAGATCCAATTTCTCAACAAACAGACTGCTACAGTCCTTTTGATAACAATGTAATAATTCAAAACAAATGATTCTAGGCTTTGATGATAGCACTTTTATGGGTCATGAAGAAATCCTCCCACCAACATCTGTTTGATTTTATCTACTTGAACTTTATCCTCCAGTTGAAGATTTATAAGCTGAAATCATCCCAGCCTATTAAAGTCAGACTAATGGTAAAGCACTAACACAGAGAATGAAAGTGCATTTCACAGTCATCTACCTTTTGAAATCCTGCCGTGAGGAAAAGATATCAAAAGTTTGGGAGATGTATGTTTAAATATGCTGGAAGTCTGCATTCTGCACAAAGCCCCGGATGACTGAGAGATTAAGGCATCTAACTGCTGCATTACAGTGGGGGCAAGTTATTTACAGAACCAGTATTTAGAAAGACAGCATGAAAAATACAGATGTTGTTTACATTTGAAGATTGTTTTCTTTGCAAAAACCTCTATGGGTGATGGAAATTCACTCCAGATTTGTCTCTCCATCCTCTCTCTTAATTTCCTCATACACTGTAAATAAAAAGCATGACAGCAGAGTTATTAGAATCACTTGTTACTTATTAACTACATGGCAAAAGATTTAGTCAGGATGCTTTAAAAAAAAAAAAAAAAAAAAGAAACACTTTTTACAGAATGTCTAATCAATCACAGTCAGAGAAAGCATATCACATATTTACTACCTGAAAACATTTTTATATGAAAAGCAGATAAAAGAGAAACTTAGCATAGTCAAATTGCAGAACATTTTCAATTTTGGAATTGCATTTCATTTTCAATGAAAAACAAAAGACTGACTCTGCAAATGCTGACACTTCCATAAACTGCTACAGTTTAGCTGTTGCTTGCTGAAATATTCCTCTGGAATAAACTGGCTTTCTTTTCTAAATCTCAAATTAAAATACATGCTATACCACCATAAACACACACTAAAACTTTGCACTGTTCATAAGAATATTTATCTCAGATATTTACAAATGGAAAAAGCCATACTGCAACCTCATGTAACTGCAACTGGAAAAGAAATATGAACAAGTTCAGAGGTGTATGCCTCAAGAAGCTTAACCTTCAGTCTTTATAAACATATTTACACACCCCTACATGACTGTCAAATCCTCTTTGCATGAAACAACTCAAACTACTTTACACACGCTAAAACTATTTCACTACAGTACGGAGAGATGACCCTGTAGATACAGCACTGCCCTTATCACTGCTAATGTATACAGTACAACTGGAAAATGCACTGAATCAGTCTGCATAAGCCACTTGGGAAGACTCCTTCTCCATTGGTCAAGAAGCACAAGATACACATACGTATTGACACTGCATTTCTCACAAAGGAAAGAGAAGTCTGGTTGCATAAGCGCTGAAAGCTTCACACCAGGTCTAGAGAGCTACTAGAATAGTAAAAAGAGAAAGGATGAGGGTGGAGTAGCACTGAGTGGCTTCCTACAGTGAGTGGCTGAGAGAGAAGAGTCTGCTCACTGCAGGAATTTTTCCAGGCCAGCAATGCAAATTTGGCCTTGGAGATTTATTTTTTTTTTTTGGAGGGGGTGGTGGGGAGGGATATGAGGTTGTTCTTTTCCAACAGGAGAAGCAGCTCAGACAGGCATGCCTAAAGCTCAGTGGCAACATAAAGTAGTGTAACATGAAGGAGAGAGAGACTGAAAACCCAGGATACCTTCCCTTTGACTCTGTCTGTTGTATGACATTTACCAGATGACTATATGTAAAGTACTCTGTAATTAAGTTCATCTGATCATAATAACTTTAAGGAAAGTTCAAAAACTATGTCAAAACTGAGAAGCCAGAATAATTTGTTTTTATTCTAAGTAGACGAGAGTGTTACTCAAGCTGAAATTACACTTCTGTTCAGCATGAATCAAGCCAAATAATTTTGTGGGGTCACACAACAGCATTTCAGAGGGAATGCCTGCTTTGTTCTGCTGGTTATGCCTAAGCTCCCTCTCTGTGAGTGCCCATCTCCTGGCACAGTACTGCTCCAGCACCATCAGCACTACAACTGAGAAAGTAAAGAAGTTTAAAGCCCTCCAGAATGTAATGATGGGTAAAAATGCCAAACATTGCTTGAGCTTGGGATCCTGTCACACTTTACATAGCTTCTGTCTCACACAGGAATCAAATTCTGCAAATATATCATTCCCACAACTGTACCAGGTCATGCGCATACACTCTGATTGCTAAAGAAGACAGACTCCCCCTCCCCGTATTCAGCATGGAAGAAAAACAAGTTTATTAGGGAGAATAAATTTAGACACTAGCGTCTCTCATCAGAGAATCCAAAAATAACAAACTGTAAAAGCTGTATGCTAAGCTCAGCAAAGAGAGAACTAAAATCAAAAAAGAAAAGAAACTAAAGCATCCATCAACACATGCACAGGGTAGAAATTCCTCCTTTTGAAATCCCTAAATCAAATTGCGATGTGCATTTCCTTCTTGTTTGTTTGTTAGTTAATGTTAAACCTCTACAATCAGAACTTTATGTCTAACTCCAACATTTCCAAAAAAGTCCCTGAGGCAAAGCCTAGCTGAAGAACAGCTGCATCCTGCACAGAAATTGAGATCCATGGTGTTTAGCCACCTAGCCTAAACAAAATGCCCAAGCAAAAAGTCATTCCACACATTGTCTGCCTGTCTGCAACAGGTTTTCTGGATGAACACACAGTGCTAGTTGAAAAACAGCTTAGCTGCCTTGCGCCATACTGTCAGCAAACAGAAGAGCCAAGGAAAGGAGGCTCACAGCCATCACAGCACAGTGCAGCAGCACACAGCTCTCTGCTAATGCTGTCTTCCCAGGTGGCTTGATGTACAAACACTGCATCATGTGTCTTTGTCCTGGATTCTAAAACAGTTACAGTGCTGTCTTCCCACCTCAGAGTATCTTGAGTTGCGCTGATGTGTTGTTTTTTATTAAGGGGAAGATGCTGTTTGCGTGCAGCATAGAAGATGCATAAAGGCATTATTTAGGCATTATTCAAAATACAGCGTGACTTGAGAAGCACTGTTTGCCAGCAAGCATAAAAATACCATTAAGATGTTCAGATTGTCATATCACAAATCTGAAACTGAATCTATCATCAGCTGTGCTAGCAATATGTTTTCTGCCAAGTTGCCACGGGTAACAGAAATGCATGATGACAGCAATAAATAACTTTAATGACTGCTGATAATATCATGAAAAGAGCTTTGCAATAGACTGACATCATTTAGAGGTTTATTAGCCATTATTAAGTGTTGCATCCTGTCTCAACTTGTCAGCTAATCACAGCAAATCGCTTGTGCATACATGTATTTTTTATTCATCTGTGTGTATATGTAAAACTAAACATTATAAACTACATGCTACACAATTTATTTGAGTTCTTTTCACTTAAGCCAACTTGAAATAGCATTCCCAATCTCTCACACCAATCACACCAGTGGGTGCATGTCTGGTACCTGCACGAGCAAAATACCTTTCAAACAGAAGCCCTCTGTCATGCTCTGCCCCTTTGCCTAACCCAGCCATTATGGGTCCAACACCACACTCACAGCTTGCTTATCTCATGTATTTGTCATTTTGGAGTCCTTTTTCTACATGGCATTCTGGAGGTCTAGAGCATCACCATCCCTACACATAGGCCTTGCTGGGAACAGTTCAGCTGGCAGCATGGGTGCCACAGTTATCTCAGCAATATTAAACTAATCTTCAGTTTTACCTTCTGAAGAAATCCAGCCCTTGAAGCATGCCTACAGGCAACAGACCAAGAACAGGACAACACCTTTTCACAAATATCTGCAGTTAGAAAAGTTTCATAATTAAGTTTCTTTAAAATTACATCATTCAGAGGTTGGCTGACCTTGTTATTACCTTTTAAGTTAGAAAACACCGAATGTTTTACATTGTATCTTGACATATCTTCCTGTCCCCCCAAACCATTTCTGATGATTACTACTACCAAAAAATCAAAGTTAAAAACTAGGATTTCGTAGCTAATGTAACACAGTCCTTAAATATAGACATTAAATACTATTTTCATAGACATTTTAATTTTCTTAAGGAGTAAAATGTGCATTTTTTTGGCAACAATTTTGTTAAAGCACACCTTAAAGAGGAGAAAGAACTCTATTTGATGATATGACATTTTCATGATCATAGGCAAACATATTCTTAAGCAGTAAACGTAAGAGTTTCTGTGATTTGAAATAGGATTTGAAAATCACTATCAATACAAATATGACAAGATACCTTTTAAAAGCGTCACTTGGCAAAATATATCAACATGCAAAGACTTCGGTAAGATGATACAAAGACCTGTGGGCACTCAGCATATCAGGCACTTAAATCTTCCCCAACTCACACATCACGCTTCTCTATCCACCATACTATACACACATCAACATGATTACAACAGGGTGGACTAGGCAGCGCCAAATACAGTTCCTGCCAAATAGTTACCAGTATTTTTCTTTCTTCTCCTTAAGCAACTGTTCCACATGATCTACATATCACAGCGTGTAAATACAAGCAAAGCGCTTATTTTTTTGTAACTTCGAGTCCTAATGTGTCACTATGATTAAGCTTTGAATATCACAAGCATACTTCAAGCTACAATTATTAATTGCCTTCTGTTGAAGAGACAAGATCTGTCACCTGCAAAAACTTGGGAAGAAAACTTAATGCAATTAATTACCATTCATAAGAGTAACCAGAACGTTATGCTGCATTCACTTACACTCTTTATTTTTTAAAACCCTTTAAGTGGCCCACATGCTGAAACTTTGTGCACAAAGGCATGGAAATAGACTTTGTTTTCACACTGTACTGTGTGCAAGTTGCTGCACTCATCTATCAAAAATGAAATATAGTGGGAAGGCCAAAGTGGCTTCCTAACAAATCCCCAAACCAGCATGGTGTAGAGCAAGATGATCCGTGGTCCTAAAGAAAGCTAAAACAAAAAAAGACACAGGAAGAAAAAATCATTATGGCTAATTGCATCATCTTAATAACTATAAAAAGAACCCAAGCCTCCATGCGGTTTCTGATAAAGCTTCTGGTACATAACGACAGGATTTACAGCTACCAAGATTATGAGGTGGCAGGATTCGGATCCATTTCTGTTCCTCCTCTGAAGGGCCATGTAACACAGAGAAAGTAAACCTGTGAGGCCTCATTTGATATTTCTCAGGCTGAGGAGCTCTAACCAAATCAAATTAAAATCAAGTTCACTGATAAGAAGCATCCCAGCTAGGAATTCTGAATGAGGCTGGATTTAAAAGGCTTATTTTGCAGCAGTGAGATTTTCCGTTCCTTTGGATTAAAATGTTCGTGGAGTCATAAGATGCCTCCAGTTTTCAAACCAGAGCTTGTAACCTCTCAAGTGTCCCCTCTGTCCCCCTTGCTTCAAAGAGCACTGAATCCAAGTGAGCAGCAGCATACAGAAATTGGTTAGAGTTGGCAAACAGCGTGACAACTGCAACACAAACCCAAGAGGGGAAAATAAACAACCCTTCAGTCATCCCAATTATTGGAACCATGTGGGCATTTAACATGCTGTGGGTTCCTCAGGCATTGGAGAACATAAATTAGTGCAATAAGTGATACAATTAATGAATTTCAGCAGTCAGATATAAACACAAGTAACATATCCAGGAATAAATCAGGGAGTCATTAACAAAGAAACCCTGTTGCTTTGGAGTACCCTGCATTCCCAGACTCTACTTGGATCCACTCACAAGACAAAATTACTTTCCAGACAGAAACTGTAAACACAGAGGGCTGAGGTTTCCTCTCAGACTTCTCCAGCGCACCTGTTTCCCAGGCCTACCTTGCAGCTCTCCCCATGGATCTCTAATTCCCAAGACCAGAGGGAATCATTTTCTCTCTCTGACTGGCTTCATTCAACTTCTCCCAGCTCCAGATTCGTCAAGTATAGGGCTATCTGAATATCTGGAAATATGCAATTTCAAGCATCTCATCTCCCTTTCAAAGACTGGATATAGCATTTTTCAAAGTCTATAGCAATCATTTGGAATGAGTGCATAGAGCAGCGTACGCCATATAACCTGTATCAGGTGGTTCCATCAGGAATGCAAGTAGTTCCATGTTTACTAGCAACAAAAGCCCCCAAATAATCTGTAAATCATATCATTTTGATAATTATCATCTATAGCTTCCCTATCTAAACCAACGCATTTTAAGATCAGTTCACTCCCATGCACCTAACTGTCCTGCAGATTAAAAAAACTTGCTGTCCTTAGAAGTGGACTGATCAGCACAATTTACAAAGGGTGAAAAAAAGTTAACGAAGTAACAAAATAGGATTATTATTGCTGTTTAAATTTACCGTGAGCGTGAACAGAAAAAACATAGGGAAGAAATTCATTCTGAAAAAATGAATGAACTCAAGAGGCTGCTTTAGGAGTGGATTTACTCTACTGCCAGTTTTATGTCAAAGTCCAAACATTTTGGGTAAGAGTCCAAAACATTAGGGAAGTGATTTATCAAAGCTTGGACTTCAACCATCTGATTTCCTTTGATGAAAACTTAAGAGCATTGAAAAAACAGGGTTGTGACTGAACAGCATAGATTTCACACTGTTTTAAGACAACCTGATAGAGTTAGAACAATCAAGGTCCATTTGTGCTTGGCTTTGAAATGATTTTCCTACAATTACATTGCTTTCCCGTTCTGTGTGTTGGCAAGCAAGAGAAGTGGGTAAAACTACATTAAGATGTGATTGGAGAAAATCTCAGATGCTGCAATGAAGCAAACATTCATATTTCTCAAATATTCTGATCAGCCTGTTGCAGAAAATCCTGCTTCCTAGCCTTGCTAGAAAGCCAATTATTAAGGAGACAAGGAAGTTCTAAACTCATAAACAGGGCAAGAAAATACAAAAGGCTCTCAGGGCCATGCCTTGGATTTGCACAGAGCAGAAGGTGAAGAACTGCACAGCTTCCCACCAGGCGGGAGCAGCAGGAGGCAAGTTGCAGGACACTGACAGGCAGTCATGAGGCTTTCTTGGAGCAACGGCCAGCAGGGTTACCTGAGGATGGTGCAGACATGAGCTTTCTACCACACTGGTACAGATTCCAGGCCTAAAATAGGTCCAAGCTGCTGCCAGCCCTCTTCAGTAACCTGAGCCCTGAAGGGCAGCTCCTATGCCTGGCAACCTTCCTGCTGCTGGCGGGCATGAGGGTGGCAGCTGCTCGTATGGGTTCTCTTGCTCGGGTCCCCAAGCCCAGAACCCTCTTGGCAGCCAGTGACTCTCTCACTACACCACCACCTGACAGCCACTGGGCAGGGCCAGACCCAGTGTCTTGTCCCCTTGGAGACACCTCTAAACTGGCAGAGCAGCCTACACTTTGCTTCAATCCCAGCCTATTCTTCCACTGGGGCAAAACAGAATCACAAGACACTGATCCAAAACATATTACTCCAGACACAGCAGTCTCCTCAAAACTGCTCTGAAATTTGGTATAGAAATAGAAACACATGCAACAATCTCAATGAAAATTGGGTTCTCACTGTGAGTTAGGGAAGGGAAAATTAGTGGAAAAACTAAAGCAGCTGAAAACAAACAGTAGTGCACAGCAAAATTTCCTTATTCAGGTGCAGTGAGGGATTCTCAAAATATGAATATGCCACATCTATTTTGGAAACATTTCACTAGGTGTTAGCCATCACCATGACTTCTCTCCCTGCCTCCACTGCACAGAGCCTGCTCTCTTTTCATAGCAAAATCTCATCTATTTGTGATGCAGATAAAATATTCAAGCTAGGGGGGAAAAGTAGAAGTTTAATCTGGAAAAGAAACACAATATTCACAGATGACTAGAGAAGAGTATAGAAGAGAATAAAGAAGAGGGAGGAAATGAAAGGGTGAGAGCACGGTGGAAGGAAACCAAGCAGTTTCCAGACACTGACGTGCAGAGGCTCACAGAAAGAACTGAAGGCAACTCTGATCTTTATTAAGCTGACAGGATTCCAGGACAGCCAACTGTTTGAACCTCTCTGCTCAAGAGTTTGATGAAAACCAAGCTCAGTTCTTCCATGCTCATCACGTGCAGCTCCACATACTTCACTTCTGATTCTTCACATTTTGGGGGATGGTGGTCTGGTCCACACACAGAAGCTCTCCCAGTACTGCTAGGGAGTTGCATGGTTCCCTCAGATACTGCCCACCACAAGCTGCTTTCTCCACCTATCAAGGGTTCCTGCGACACACCAGAACAAAATAAAAACCCTACCATCTTCCTGTGTGCAGCCATGGGACTCAGAGGCTTAGCAATTCTCAGTGTTCATTCTTCATCTTCTCTAGCCACCAATAATGCAGATAAAAGAGAGAAAAAAACAGGAAAGAAAAATAATGCTGGGAATTACCTATGCATTTCATCATTTAAAGAAATAAAGAAACGTTTGCAGCACAGGTCTCAATATTTTTGATAAATTACTTCCATTGCTGTCTTAGGAAGAATACCAGGCAAATGCATTATTGTGCATAGGTGAATTGCCTCTCTGCACATTTTCCTTATGATTCTGGAGCTCCTGGATTGTGTTTTGTAAATCAGTTAGCTTCCTAGCCAGAGATTAAGGTAAATTCTGCTAAGGACTAAAAGTTGACTTAGAGCATTAAGAAGGATTAATGTTTAGCTGTGGTGAAGCTGAAGTACTAGGTTAGCATGTTTACGCAGTGCTGCAGATCACAATTAATCCAAAATTAGTATAAAAGATCAACAGCAACTGCTCTTGCATGCCAGCTTGGCTTAGTCCTAAAATCAAGACTTACTTTGGGGGCAATCTGTGTGCAAAGTTGCTGTGCGTCTGCCCTAATGGGTTTAAAGCTTGCAGGGGAATCCATGCATTTTAAATGTTTAGCTTCTTTGCCCTCTGCTTTGAGAAAATAAATGCAGGAGTCAGTACTCGAGACACTTCTGCTTCTTATCTGTGTCACAGATCCGTTGGAATAGATTGGAGCTAGCAATGAAGAAAAGCAAATACAATTTCCTGTCTTACAAAGAAAAGGTGCTTAAAATATGTACTTTCCTTCACCATTGTGGATTAATAAAAATAACGGGGATTTTCAGGCAGAAAATATTCATGCTGTATAACAAAAAAGACAGCAAAAGCATACATATATGTCCAGATATATCCATTTATCTATAGGTACAGGCATATATATGGTAGAAAAAATTAATTAATATACTACTATAGTTATGAAACAGGCAGATTAAATATATTTAAATGTTTTGAAAATATAAGCATCTAAAACTTGAAACAGTATTACTGAGTTATAGTACTGACAAAAACTATTAAAAGTGAGAGGGTCTGCCACTGCCTCAGGGCCATCCAGCAGAGAACTATGTATGCCATGGGGTCTTAAAGGAAAACCTGTAAGGAGACAGACTAAGCTTTGAGGCAACCATCAGTGGACCTGATGCCAGCATGGGCAGCTGTGGGCCATTGGTGAACCTTAGCAGAGAATACAGGTGTCAAATTAAGTTGCTCACCTATCTGCAAGCTGCAGTACTAAAGAGATGGTAGTAGAATAATTCTCTATGAGATGGATTATAAAATTTGTGAGTTTTTGTTGGTCTGGGCAACTGCAGGGGTTTTGCATCTTTTTGGAGGGCTTTTTATTTATTTGTTGGTTTTGGGCAGAGCTTTTTCACCTTTGGCAAAAATTACATGTTTTCCTTAAAGTGCTGTATTACTTCAGTACGTTATTACAAACAGTACTAATTCCAAGGTTCACTGCTGAACTCTGTTACAAATTTCTCATTTTTTTCAGCTGTACTTTCACACTAATGGAAGCACAGAAATGGCTAATTTGAGAGTGTTTCAAAGCTTTAAAAAAATCACTGAAGCCAAAAGAAAAACGGTTCAGTGTTGTATCAGGAAAGACACTCCATGCTCATCAGAAGATGCTAATGCCAAACCAAATTAGTTGAGAAATTTAAATCTAGTTGCTCTGTGCATTTTACAGCTGCAACAAGCATTCTTGGTTGGATGTGCCCAGTACTGAAGTCTATTTGCAGAATGGGTTAGTAAGCTTTTTTTTTTTTTTTTTCTTCATAAAGTTGCAAGGTCCTAGTCTTACAACACAATTCATTTCTCCCAGTGGCAAGAGCATACAGAGAGATGGTAACATCTGCGCCTGAGCTTAGCTAACCACATTCAAGCTGTGATGGTGATGACATTTGTGAAACTTGATTAAATTTTTCTTTAAGCCCATTCTTTATTTTAGAAATACACACGCGAACAATTTCAGTTCCAAGTCTTAAAGGAAACTCAAAGCTGAAACTACCAGACTCTTGTAAGAAACTTAAAAATTTCCTTCCTGCTCTCCCTGAGAGAGTCACACAGGGCCCTCTGTTTATGCAACTATTCATGCCCACAAGCTAAGTTTAAAAATAAAATTAGAAGAAAAAAAAAAAAGTGGGATACAGTCATAACCCAGGCACGTTCACTAAACATTCAGAACAGCTCACTATGGGGTTGAATTGAATTCTTCTCTCCTTAGAGTTTTCATTACTACAAAGAGACACCACCCTTTCTTCTTGAGGAGATCTCACTGCCACACTATCTCACCTTTCTCCATCGTCCTTCCTGAAACCCCATAGAGAAGTTCTGTCCACCCCTTTTCATTTAAAGACCTTGTTCTGCTCTAAATAGCATCCAATGAATATCCAAGATACCAAACACACAAGTTATGCCTCAATGTTGTTCAATTAGTTGTGCAAATTTAGCGGAGGTGCTTCTAAATTTGGTTTCTGTACCAAGAAAATTCAGCTCAGGCACAACCCCTGGTTCCCAAAGAGGTCCTGCCTCACAGCAGGGTGGTTGAGGCACACAGAGATCATGATGCTTGTTGCGCTTAGGGACATGGTTTGGAGGACAATGTTAGTACAGTATGCCACAGGACCATTATGTTGCGCACAACCCTACCAGATGACCTTTACTTATGATGTCCTGTCTCAGTATTTCCTAATCAAAGGTCACTTTGACAAGCCTGCAAATCTTCATAAAGCTCCTATATACAGCTTCCACAAGAAGAACAATCCCAGCGTACATTTCAGAAAAAAAAACGCTACCTTTGCTAAAGCTGCCTTTCTTAGACAGGAGGTACACGTACGCACATTTATCTGCTCCAAGAAACAAGCTCAGATTTTAGACACCTGCTGGACTGAAGGAAGATACATCTGGGATGGTGTGGCCCCCATCTATGTAACAAAGCAACAAAGATACCTCCGTTGGAGGTATTTAATCTTTTTTTTTAATTTATTTTTTTCCCCTCCTTGTTTCATTTTGCTATAGCAGACTTACATACCCCAATTAATGGAGAACTACTGCTTTGCAGTTCATCAAGTGAACACACTTTCCACCAGATCAAAGCCAGGAGGACAGAACACACAGAGAAACATGCCAGCTCCAAAAGAAAGGGTTACTAACCTCTGCTTTCAAGTATGAGTGATTGATATGCAAATATTGTTTATGGTAATGATAGTGAACGTCTGCTCTTCTGGCAGCTCAGAGCTCCCACATGCATTACACTCACAGATCAGGGCTGTGTAAGTGCGCTTCAGGGGCACATGTGCACATTCAGAGACACAGTTTGCTATGGAAGCCTTCCAGAAAGCCAATCTCTGCTTTGAACCATTAAACTAAACTTATATTTAAAACTCCTCGGGATCAACAGAAGCAAATAGTATATCAAATGACTTTGGTCCTGTGCAGCAAGGGCACTGCCAAACCCCAAACATTCAGGATGAATCACAACCAGGAACATCAGATCATGAAAGAGACCTTTAAAGGAATCACATAGTAGGAGTAAAACTCGATCTCCTTTACAGTACCTTTGGTAAATCTAGCTTTGAGAAGTTTCATTAAGTCACATTGTAAACTTTTTTTTTTCTGAAGCTCCAGCACATGCCTTTTTACACAGTGAAAGCTGTGAGTCAGCTCTTGCCACTTGCATCCCAGAGCCAGGCTTTTGCAAGGAATACACACACAAACACACACACACACACACACACACACACAAAACCAATTCAAATTTTCAGTAAGATTGTGAACTAGCAGCAGGGAAGTGATACAAGACACAACCGACCCAACACCTTCTGAAGGCTGCACTAATCCCTTCTCTCCTGCTAGTCAAAACATGTTAAGAAACTCCAGTTCTCCCAACTAGCAGGCATGAAAACACTATCTTTAATTTCCCAAGTGTTTACCTCACTCATTAAACCCTCTACAACACAAGACAGCCAACCCCACTGCTTCCCATTAGACAACTGTGTGTTGCAGCTTTCCCACACATGCATTCATGGGCATGAATCTCACTGGCATTTCTACATGCTCAATCTCAGTAACAACAGCAGGAGAAAAAAAATATAGATATATATCAAGCTGTGAAAGCTTAAAACCAGTACCTGAAAGCAGCTCAAAGGCAGCGATGGAGACATCTGCTGAGGAGGAGAGCCCTGCACCCTGCTCTCCATGGCACAGCTGCAGAAATGGCCCCTAATGCCCAGATTTAAAGAAACAGAGGAACAAAAACGCAACTCATCAGCTTTTATCCAGGTTGAAGCAGAACAAACCACTTTTTTTCTCTCTCTTTTTTTCTTCTTCTTTTTTTCTTTTTCTTTTTTTTTTTAATGGACTACCTTTAAATAGGACACAGTGATAAAGTATCACTTCAGTGTACTTTGGTCTCTCCACAGCCAACTGCAAGGCAACAAAAGAAGTAGCAAATCACAAGTATATATCACAAGTCCTAATGACTTGAACATGTGTTTGGAGAAAATGTAAATATTCCACTCTGAATGAGCAAAGCTCTTAAGCGTAGGCTTAATTTTATCTCTCCTCAATAAATCATTTTTAAGCATGTACCTAAATATAAGCCCTTGTTTTACTCCCATTAATACTAATAGGACTTAAACATGTGCTTAAAATTAAAGAGGTACTTACATTCTTTTCTGAACCTGGCCAGGAGACACCATAATTATGTGAGTGCTAACGTCACAAAGATGGATTACCTTCTGGGCCCTGCACACATCATGTACATCTCACAGAGCAACTTGAGCAAAATCAGAGGCTCTGAGCCATGTGGGTGGATGGACCCATGGCAGGAGGTGACCAAATTTTATACTTGTTCTACTACAACAAATAAGGACATCTTCTTCACCTTATTTTCTCCCCTTGTCCTGCTGAGGAGGGGGCAAGTACCAGGCATTCGGTAGATACAGTCAACCCACCATGGAAGTGAGATCCCAAAGTTTAAAGTTCATGTCGGTCAGAATCATCTTTTCTTTAATTGAGTTGAAAGGGGTAATTCAACTGTACGTACATACGCACAAATGTAAAAATTTAGCCCAGACAGTGTACATGTAATG
This sequence comes from Centrocercus urophasianus, assembly GCF_019232065.1. Lineage (NCBI taxonomy): Eukaryota > Metazoa > Chordata > Aves > Galliformes > Phasianidae > Centrocercus > Centrocercus urophasianus. Next base: position 32,495,068 of record NW_024884475.1, on the reverse strand, counting down.
TCAAAGAGTACAATAAAACACCTTCTACTCTGTTCATTGTTACATCTTTCATGATTATAAAATGCTTTTTAAGAAATAAAATACTCCCTCATTCACAAAACTTTTCTTGTTTACAAACCACAGACTATTAAAGAATCATAAAGACAAAAATGAGAAACAAAAGCACATGAATTAGAGAAAAAAGAATTTACTGCCTATATGTTAACCTAAGAGCTTCTAACGCCAAAGATTATTTTTAATTAATTTTTGAAGATGCTTATGTAACAGGTGAGCACAGGTATTTCCAATACTGCAATGCTATGCTAAGCTGAAAGGGGTAATCTCCCACTGTATGGAGTAAATAAGCACATCCAGTCCACTCCTCCTGTAGCATAAGTATGTAAACACACAGACATACGGGATTACTGAAAAAAAGTGCTTTTGTAGAAGACCAATTTGGCAGCTGTAGCTCTGGGAATGCAGATACTAAATCCAAGGATTTGGTATTTTCAAATATATATTTTCAATGAGCCATATGGGCTCACAATCGTTGTTCCATACCTATTGGTCCCAGAGCTCCAGCCAGCCTCACACTGAGAAATATCTTAAAAAATACCCACTTGAAGTGATAATTTTTGTTGGTTCATCAGAGATCAATAGGTGCAGGAATGGGAAGTACCACACCATTCTCCTATGCTCAGTATGTATCGCTGCATCAGCTGCTGGATTTCCCAAACATAGCACAGGGGGTTGATGATCACAGGGGGTGATTGCTCATGGCACATTCATTATTTAACAGGTTCATCTCCAATTTACAAAACTATCTCATATTTAACATTCAGCATGGATCTGTATTTCCACATTCATGTATTTACTAATTATTTTTTAAAAGTGGTGCATTTTAAAACTAATTATGTATATATGTATGTTAAAGCCTCGTGTGAAAAAAGAAATGCAAAGCAAACCTCACAACATCAATGTAAAGTTCTGCTTGTTTTTCTCCTGGATTTATAAATAAGATTAGGCAGTCAGTCCTTAAAAAAGTCATGAAAATCCTGCAGTAAAAATATAAGCAGGACAGTAAGAACTTTTGCTACCAACCCCTTGCTAGCAGACAGATTGCACACAGCTCCATCATCACTCTTTAAGTGGTTGGTTGAATTACAACGTAGTGTCGTTCCAAAGGTCTGCTCTTTTCTGTTGAAGCACAACATAAATCAAGTATTTTAACACAATGGCTATGAATTTCATTTTAAATTGAGTTTTGTAAAAAAGATACAGGAATTTCATTTGTTAAATTTCTAAAGCAAGATCATCAATAACGCCATCACCTTGGTACTAGTCATAGAACTATATAGTTGTTTGAGTTAGAAGGGAACCTTAAAGGTCATCTAGTCCAACTCCACTGCAATGATCAGGGCCAACTGCAGCTAGATCAGGATGCTCAGAGCCTGATCCAGCCCAGCCTTGAATGTCTCCAAGGATGGGGCAATTAATGCCAGGGCATGAATGTCCCTAGAACAGCTGTACCCTGTATCCAAGACAAGTAAGCAGCAATTCAAGAGGCAAGATGCTGTCAGTATCTTGGGAAGAAATGACCCCTGGCCACTGCTGAAGTAGCCAAGCTTCAGCACCTGACTTTGGAAATGAGAAATGTAGCAGCACATTCATTTGCACAATGAATTGTATCACAGATCTTCTAGTAAAAAATAGTAATAAAAAAGGAAACTAAGTGAAACCAACCAGAAAATTGAAGCCATACATCTGTTCTGCGTCCCATGGAAAAGGCCAAATTAAAAGGTTAATTAAAGAATTGTTGTGGGTATCTGGTGGGTGGATTCTCAGAAGAGAAGAGAGGCTTTGAACCTTTGCCTCAGCTTCTCACCCAGACCTGAGAACAGGTAATACAACTCCTTCCCAGACTTCCTGCAAACCAGAAGCAGCTCAGATCAAGGGCAGAAGGTCATGGTCAATGGATACTTGTCCTCTATGGGGGATCTTGGACTGAAGAAATCCCACATCCAAATGAAGGACCCTGAACTTTTTCCTCTTTCATGTACATCATCCCTGATGGCCTCAGTTCCATAGCACTGTCCCAGCATCACAGAGAGTACCTAAATGGAAGTGTTAACAGAAAAATAACCCTCAGCTTTCCTAAGGCTAACTTATTACGCATTGCAGTTTGGGTCAATATTTTGCACATGAAGAACCTCAAAACCACGATGGGGCTAAGCAGTAGAGATTGCATGTGGCAAAACACTCCCTGCCTCTGCTGACCTGATAGGCACATGTGAACAGCGGAAAGCTTTCAGCCTAGTCCCATCCCCAGACCCATGCTTCAGAGCTCCCTTGACAGGACAAGCACCTGCCCAGAGAAGTTGCTGATGCCCCAATTCTGGAAATGTTCAGGCTAAATTGGTGTGGCCCTGGGCAACCTAATCTGGTAGGTGGCAGGGGCCCGTGGCAGGGGGTTGGAGATTCATGGTCTGTGAGGTACTTTCTAACATAAGCCATTCTATGAACATTTGGCTTCAGGGCTCCAGACTGCCATCAGAGTTTTTCAGAATGAACAAGCCAAACAAAAGAGCTAGCACTTCTCCAAACAATCTAGAAAAATTGCTTTTCCAGCCTAAAAAGTGCTTCTGAGTATTTTTTTGAGGCCATGCTTTGTCTCAATGTATTTCCTGCTGAATAACCGGCATTTTTGCCAGCAGTTTAAAATGTGTAAAACGCTTGGCTTTTCTGTTGACATAACTCACAGGCTGACTAATGCAGAGGAAGACAGCCTAATTCCACAAGTTATTTGGCAACTGAAACTTGCATTGATTTTTGACATGGACGAAGTTTTTCCTAGTGTGGACAAGAATTCAATCTGCTTTTGTGCAATCAATCTCTTCTTATACATTCACTTCAACAAGTCAGCATTTCATTTTAGGTGCCAAAGTGCAAATTTCCTAAAAATCTTCACCGCTAGTGACCATTTAACTCTGTTTACCAGCAGAGCCTTCCAGGATAGGGGAAGCCAACAGGTCTCAAGTTAGGACAGTAAAAATGAGATCATACCACACATTAATTTACAGCATACGGCTGCTCTACAAAGTCTGCCATGAAGCATTTTGGGGATTTCAGTGCCAAATCATCTCTGTAAAGCTGTATTGCTTGTTTATCAAATCAGCTTTCACTGTATGTTTTCTCAATTTTATAAATAAAATAAATTTAAAAGATTCTTCCTAAAGCTGGTTCAGCCCTGAGTTTTAAGAGTTGTCCTTCTTCATCACAGTGAAAAGAGATTGTGCAATGAGGAGAAATATGTCAGACGAGGCTGCCAGAGAAAAGCTGTCAGCAGTAATGGTACATCCAAAAAAAAAAAAAAACCTGCACATAAATTACAGGTGACCTAGGGTAGCTTGAAGTCTTCTGAAATCAATCACTGATGTCTTCTGCCATACCACAATTACCAATATGCATAGAAAGACTTTCCCTGAAACTCTGAAGCATACACTATTGTGTAAAGAACTGTTTTAGAAAATAAGGGATTTTGTCAGGAAATCAAGTGGATACATACTACTCTTCAGCAGCATATAACCCCAGTAACCTAATAAAACAGAAGACTTACAAAGTATTGCATTAGATGACAAATTGAGGGACATATGGATGGGAGGAGGTGTGTAAAAGCACCTGTGTGCTGCTTTGGCCAAGAGGTGTTTTTGTGCTTAAATCTGAAGGTATCACAAGTGATGAGAAAAATCCCTGTTCTACAATTGCAAGTCTGAATCTGCAGATACCTTGAAACCTTGCAGATCAAAATGAAATCTCTAACCAACAATCCAACATCCCAGGAAAGTCCAGGTCACCAGGAAAACAAAAGTACTGTTCTGTTTTCTTCTAAGAAAAGTCTTAATCCTAAACACAGTCAGACATCAGTGAGAATCATATATAAATTTTGTCCAGCTCATTTCTTTAAGACACAAAGCTAGAATGTGTAGAAAGCAAGAAAAGCAAGAAAAGCAAGAAATCAAAAGAAAGAAAGAAACGAAAGAGAGGAAGGAAGGAAGGAAGGAAGGAAGGAAGGAAGGAAGGAAGGAAGGAAGGGTGGAAGGAAGGGTGGAAGGA
>NW_024884475.1:32468827-32490740 GCF_019232065.1 Centrocercus urophasianus | reverse complement strand
GAAGGAAGGAAGGAAGGAAGGAAGGAAGGAAGGAAGGAAGGAAGGAATCAAGGCTTTCTCTTCTTTCTTTTATCTCCTCACTTCAGGGAAAATTCTTGCTAAAAAAACAACTTCTCAAAAAAAATACAGTATGGAAAACTTTTTTTCCCTTCATAACATATTTATATTTGAAAACAATAAAAAATTTAGTTTTAATACACTTGTATTGTAATATAGTTTCTTTTGTAAATGGAGAAAACTTTTTCCATAGGATAATTAAACATTCTGAATTCACTGTGGTGTAGGTTTGAGGATGCAATTTGATTATTAGTAGGTTATGAAGTTCTTATTGGGAAAAACCTGTAAGAGGGTACACAAGAACTTGCACTTTAATTGCATATAATTGAGGAAATTTCTGAAGATTTTTCTTAATAGCCTTTCAATAAACTTATGCTTTCAAACAGCAGACTCATATGCGCATCCTGTTCATCTGTCAGTGCATTTGTTAGGAAACATTTTCTTAAAACAACATTCTTTAGACAGTAGAATTGAAAAATTGGTTGCAGTCTTTAGCAAATAATGCATTAAAATTCTTTCAATTATGTCCTTATCAGCTTAAAAAGAATGAAAGGAAAGTGGTACTAAAACAAGGAGACATTGTGTTATGAATGAAGGCTGGTAAACTGATTCCTTTTCAGACAAAGCTGAAAAATGTCGCTTTAGTTGTGGCAAGCAGCACAACAGAACCTGCTCTAATCACATACAGATGATGGGAATTTGTCTAATGTTTTATGGTGAATCGTTGATGAGGCCTGCAGAAGGAAAATTTGTAGAAATAAAATCACCTTGACAGTAAAGCACCGGGGTCAAAAAGCAAAGTAAAGTCAGTGTTCTTAGCTTTAATAAAAACAGTATGATCTGTCATCAACACAGCATTTTTACACTCTTGGACAATGCACTCTGGGAGCTCCTGCTGGGTTTCATTTGATTTTCACCAAAACTAACAAAGGACAGCTTATGGCTGGTAATTCATTATGACAGCAGAGAAGTTATAAAAATACACATGTTTAGATCCCTGTAAATAAACAGCCCACATTGCCATTTTCAAGAAAAGCTATTAGCCAAGCTAGATAAAACACATTAATAAACTGTGTTCATTTTTCTTTCTTTTTCTGTCAAACGTAAATCTAAAAGTGTAGCTATTTTTAATTTGTTATTGTAGTTTCTCACAGTTAATCTGCCTTCTGTGCTTCAAGGGTGTTCCAGGCACATTTTGGGAAAGAAGCTTGGCAAAGAGCAAAAAGGTATTGTTAAATACCTGTAGGGACTGTACACACATTGCATCACTGTCCAAATACTGACTGTGCAAGATCATAAGGCAAAACAAACAGCAGAGTAATTGAAAACATCTATGAACTAGATAATCATCCACGTAGGGTGGTAGCCAAGAGGATATACAATTCACTCTTCAGCACCTGATTTTACACTGGGGTTAGCACAGTAAGAAAGAAAAACAGGTTGGAAGAGAAGAGAGGGGACAAAGCGAAAAGGGGAATGGAAAAATAAAGAGAGCATTAGAATTGTAATCTTCAGAGGCAACTGAAGAAGTTTCAGAGAAAGTAGTCCTAATTTCCAAAGCTCTGTTTTAAAACATGTAACTGTTTTGTTTTGAGAGCTGCAGTCATTGGAAAGACAGGATTTAAAGTCACTTTAAGAGAATATTGCACAGAAAGTACCTGCACAAATTCTTGTAAACAAGTTGTTTCCAAATCAGTACTGATCTATGCATATCATACTATGTGCATAAACACATGAAGAGGGAGACCAGCATAAAGCACTGCAACAGGTTTAATCTGAGACCAGCTGATCTCTGCCAGCAGAATCTGCAGACACACAACAGACACACAACACCCAACGCATCTGGTTCAGCTATGGGTTGGAAAATCCACATCCCAAGCATCACTCTGCCAGGAGAGCTGCCCCTTTGTTTCGCTCTGTTAGTGTTATGTGACAAACTTGCTGCTTGGTGAGGCATAAAAAAGCCCAGCATTAGCCAAAAACTCACCCAAAAATCTTTAAAAAGTGACTATGTTATCACAGATCATTGACTATTAGAAGGACTTGTGCTGGACTCAGGTGCCCACTTTGGGACTCCTCAGTGTAATATGGGTAGTAATTCCTTCTGTCCTGACTTTTGTGTTGCCATCCATCCATGCATTCTCCCAAATCAGATCAGTTTTGAAGGTTATGGAACTCAGACATCCAAAAACTGAGGCACCTGGATGTTGGTCACCACTGAAACGCTATGCGACTGATACGACCCTCAGTGCCAACTCACAATTATATTGTCTTTGCATCCCTTCTCAGATGAAGATCCAAGATTTTCTAACCCCTCCTAGGCAGAGTTCATACCGTTCAATTTGTTTGTGAGCACATTTCTGGGTAAGTGCAAAGGCGTGGGAAGTTAAGGATGGCCCAACATGCTTCCAGGGTTCTCTATCAGTGCACAGGGATTGCAGAGGTGTGAGGATCCAGTTCTCACTTTAGATATTTCAGTCCTTTTCTCCTAGGACATTTTGGTACCTATATAACTTAAGTTCATCACTTCACAGTCTGTGATGGAGAAAAGAATTGAAAGAATTTCCTGCATCCCAGCTGGCTCCTTACCAGTCCTTCCCATCATGACAACCCATTTGCAGCAGCTACCTTACTGGCAGGGATCCCTACTCATATTTTCAAAATTCATTCTTTATTATGATACTACAAAAACAAAAACAAAAACAAACAAAAAAAAAACCTAAATACAGAAATGAAAAAGACAAGACTTCAGTTTCCTGGGAAAAATGAAGAAATGATAAATGTCTAATTTGGGTGAATTGTGAAAAGATGCAAAACCATTATACAAGTTATACCTGTCTCCCAAGAAAGAAATTCTTCCTCTTCCTTGAAAGTCAGGCTTTAACAGGCCCTCAGCCTACTAACAGCAGTAGGAATGGGCCCTTGTGGAACAGCAGAACACCAGCTCAGCTCATTTCAGACCTGCACTGTTTTACTGAATGGGGAAAGGTTTCATGTGCAAGGGAAGTCCTAGGAACTAAAACAGCACTTTGCAATAGCCAGCCCCGATGGAAATCAATGGGAGTCTTGCCACTGAGTTAAACAGAGCCAGGATTTCACTCACTGCTTGGATATGCAGGAGCAAAAGATGAGGGAAAAGATCTTGTATAAATCATCTTCCAAATAGGAATGATTGCATTTTTTTCAGTCCTTCTGGAAGGAAAAATGATTATGCTTTTTAGCTGTCAGAACCAAATGCCAGGGTAATTCATAAGATATTACATTAACACATATAAAACAAAATTAAAAACAGCTCTGGAGAATGACCTTTCACTCCAGCAAAAGCTGCAGCAAGTGTATTGCAGGCCAAATTAATACCCTTTCTACTGGGCAAATAAATTCAAACCAGCAGGTTGGTCAGACTCTCCTCAACGTGTCAGCTCAAGGAAGACATCAACTCCAAATAGGACTCAAAGCAGAAGTTCAAAGTGACAACGTACAACACACTAATATTTTGGAATCATCTTTCACACATACAAAAAAAAAAAAGAAAGGGAAAAATGTCAATAAAGGAAAAGGGACTGTAGGAACATACCCTGTATCACTGCACTGTAGTCTGCAATTTTGGAATCAAGCCCAGGATTTTATTGTCAGTGCCTGGGCCTTAGCCTTATGCTGCCTTCAGGCAGCATCCCTAGAAATCCAACATACTGACAGGCACTTGCACATGCATTTTTTAAAAAAGAAGTCTTTAACACAGAGAAGCAATATAGTAAATAGCAAGAAAATTACAATAAATGTCATATGGTTCATTAAAAAATATCTCGTCCAATCCCACGAGTAAAATAAATTGAGCTTAAGTAAAAATGTAATGAGGGAGCATTTGAATTCCTAAATAACAAAATGGTGTAGAAAGTATCTAAGTTTTAAGTACAGCACACTGCATAATGCCATACAAATAGAGGAAGTATATTTACTATAGAGGAGACAGTCTGCTATACCTCTTCTAAAGCAGATATTTAAAGTTTACTTTCACATGGGTTTTCACTTTTTGACCTGCTCTTGACCTGGGTAATACTTGCAGACCAGTGAGTTTAAGAAGGCCTGGGATCTATTAAAAGAGTAGTAGCTTGACTTTTACTGACTAGCACGCTGATGCTTTAAAGTAAATGTTATGGTTTGTCACAGGAACCAATTTGGTTACCGTTTGTTCTTCCTGCCCCTGCCTGCTGATATTTTTTCAAGTGTTTTTCATTCTTTAAATTCTATAAAGAAATCTGCATGCTGTTATTTTAAACTTCTGTATCTTTCTTTTGAGTAGTTCATATTTAAACACTGGGCAGCACACCCAAAGTTTAACCCAAGTGTCGTCTGAGAGGACTTGAACCCAAAGTGCACTACCATTAGCTTCTTCTTTTCTAGCCGCTCAGTTATCATGATGAAGGATCCCTTTTACCGGATTTTTCAAAGCCTATGATTTTTCTACCCCTAAATAGAAGTACGCTATATGCAAATACTTTATAGAGTGAAAATATTAGCTTTATAATTTGTTTAAATTTGCACTTCAATTCCTATTGGGCTATTTTTGTTAACACGTCTATTCCCTGTCATACTTTGCAAGATTTATACAATACTTTATCAGAAACTTTGAAGAGCTTGGCTGTATAGGAGCCAAGTCCATTCCCTAACCTTACAGGGAAGAATTTTGATGCCTCCCTTTAATTAGAATTCTTAATAAGAATTCTATTTCATGCAATATGGCATAAAAGAGCACAGATCTTCCCTTAGGATCACAAGATCTTAAGAACTCTGGTTCACAGGGAGAAGACACAGCAACTCCTCATTTAACAATACACATGAGAAATCCTGCATTTTTGGAGTAGGAGAGGTACACAGAACAAAGGAGGAATGAATTGGCACTCTGCAGACATCAGCGAGATATTTGACTTATATGTAGGAGAGACTGAAGCTCTCATGGGGCTAAACTCTATTCTCTACTGCAAAGCATCAGGTTCAAAGGTGTAGGAGTTGTGTAAATCCTCGACTTGTATTTTTTTTTTTTTGATGTCTCATTTTTATTTGCCTCAAAACAAAGAACTTGTGTACCAGCAATGACTTATGTCCCAAAATGATATCAACTGTGTAAGTTTATGTTCACAAAACTAATCACCTGCATTCTCCCAGCTCAATGCAGAAAGGAACAGAGCACAGCTGGGAAGCTCCCTCTCCTGCTCCAGCAGCTTTATTGGCTTGATTCTTCCATGAATTATGTCTGATATTATATAAAGGGGATTTTCTGTGGACTGTTCTCCAATATTGCAGAATCTGTCAAATAAAAGAAATCTCTAGGTTTTTGAAGTTTTCTACATTGCACCTTTAAAGAGCAAGAAATCCCAACTCCAGAGGGTTTGCCTGAGGCAGTGCCACTGACTAAATAGCAGAGTTGAAAAATTCAGTTAAGGACACAGTAGCAACTCTAATGGTGTAAATGCTCCTTTACATGCTGTAAATCCTTCAGAAATGAGATGGGGCAAAAGCAAACACAAAGTAGCTAAGCTACGAAGTTTAAAAAAAAAAAAAAAAAAAAAAAAAAAAGCAAAATACTTCTAGTCATTTTCTCTTGCTTACACAACTTCTGACATCATCATTCTCATCGCTGAAGTTCTTCAGATCTTATTTCCATTTCCAAGGCACAAGACAAAGATTGCACTTCTAGCTCTTTTGTCAGTTTTTCATAAACTACATCTCCACAAAAACAACACAGGCAGATTTCAAATCATTGTGAAAGTCTTCTGACATGAAATGGCTCTGGGGGTACTACTCTTAAAACAGGTTTCAGTTTGAGCAATGATGATCACAGGACTATTACACCAAAGTGTACTCTGGGTAAATAACTTAAGTGGGTCTTTCCTGTGGCAGCCGTCTCATCTTTGCTAGCAGTAAGAAGCACCTTACTGTCACTAAGTAGCACCATACATATCCGTATTTACAAAGCATTGGTAAATGTTACTGCCATTGTACTCTGCCATGAAAAACTTGTTGAACCTGCAGATCAGCTAAGAAGCACCCCACTGCATAAATCACCTCTACTTGGTTTTGGTAAAGTAAAATACATAATGGAAATGTGACTAACTGGGGCAGAGACTGTGATTCTTCACAAAAATCCCACCCTTTCCCACTGTGAGTTTTCAGGCATGTAAGATGAGGTCACTGCCTTTGATAACTGATTTAAGTATGATTAAGAGGGCTGCACTTCTGCAAAGAATTTCCCATTGCTTTGAATGAAGCTATTGCACTAGTAAAAGGGTTCAGTTATTTTAGACAATGTAAAACACCACTAGATTTGGTAGGCTACTAGAAGTAAATGCTTCCTGTTAAACTGTAAATAATACCTGGAACATCCACGGCTTCTCTTTAACTTCATAGCTTATCATTGTGAATGGTCAATTCAAGATGGTGGTTTTCAAAAATGAGTGTTCAAAGAACAAGCGTTTCTTCAGATTTTAAAAATATTTTTTTCCTTTTTTTTTTTTTTTTTAAGTAAAAAATGAAAGGAATTTTCCTTTTTAAGGCTTAAGAATCGCTATTCAACATTGTTCAGTTAAAGCTAGGAAACAACCCAAATACTGCTACCATTCATAGCTCCTGCAGACTGTTCTAATCACCAAAATAAAGGTACCTTGAGCCTGATTAGAAGTAGTTTAAATGCACAACAGCCTCCAAGATTTTAGAAAATTAATTAGCAACCAGAGGTTGAAAAGATACTCAATTGCACAAGGGATAATAAAGATCATAGATGTTTTCATAAATATAATAGACATAAAACTAGTGTTTTATTAATGTTACTCCATTCCCTGTGTAATGATAATTGCACATGTAAAAATATCAATGAGAGGTAAATGGAATCTCAGTGAATTACCAACACAACCATAAGTTTCTGGGATTTACTCAGACCCCAAGTTTCAAATTAAAAGCTCAAACCCATTAAAAAAAAATGATCAATTTTGTTAACAAGAGCTCAGATGGGATTTTGAAGTAGTGAGGACAGAATACTACAAGAAAAGCATTTAATTTTCAATAGATGAACATGTTAACTAGAAAAGGGTATGGATTTGTAAAGCTGAAGCAGACAAGATGGAGAAAAAAAAGTTACAACATTTAATTAATTAAAATCATTTTGGCAACAAGAGCAAATTGGTGTTTTCCTAATGAAATTAGAAAGTGCTGGAGAGAGCAGGCTGGTCTAATGCTGTCTCAGTGAGTGTATTTAAATCTGGAAATTAAGACAATTCGCAGTATTTGGTTTTGAATCCAAATGTATATGCCATCTTTTGAGACTTCAGTGATTATGCCTGGGATTTGAGCTTAGGCTAATGTAATGCCAGAAATCAGTTGTAACATACAGATCCAATAGGAAGCTGCTTTTTTACTACAACAAAGTCAGCCAAGGAGACAAGCTAACAATTTAGCCACACTTTTATGCAAACTAAAGGCTGGTTGGAAACTTAAAGACTCTGAATATATTATGCTGTTACTTTCCATCTTGATCTGGAATTAGACATGAACAAAGCAAGCCAGATCCCCAAAATATTTGCAGCTGTGACTGAAAGCAGAGACCACTGTTTTTAGATTCTTGTAACCCAGCAAGAAATCTTTTCTTCCAGACCAGGCAGATCGGTTGTGTGGATCAGAGCCTCTTTCCCTGGCATGCAGAAAGCAATGAGAAGTTTGCACCTTATTTCAGCACAACCAAAGTAGAGTTCAAATCCCTGATGCGGGAAGTGCACATAAACTCTTCGGTGCCAGGTTATAGACTGCATGGCATGATTGAGAAATGTCAAAGAATCAACAACAAAACTCTTTCACTCAGAATAGTTTAGGGAAAAATTTAAAACAGCAAAAAGTCCTAGCTTACATTTCCTCATCTTCTCTTCAGGTCATTGTAGCCCCCATTCTCCTTACTTCTGACTACATGTTTTTGGTAGATTCCCAACTCCAGGAAAAGAACAACAACAAAAAACAAAAACCAAACAAAACAAAAAAACAGCACTAAGGTACTAGTTATGGGATTCATTCAAGTGTTTTCTGACATTAAAAAAATGCATTATCCAACACCTTCTCTACATGAAGACCTTATCTTGTCTTCTCAGAAGAATTTGAAGCCTCATAGGAAGCACCATAGCAAAACTGCTTGGTAGCTATGTGGAAATCTACAAGCATCTCACTTGGAGTGGATGCATGGGGAAGAGTGACAAGCAGGAAATTAAAGCAAAAGAACCACCCACCACCATATAAATGAACCCAGAGAGTGGGAAATTTAAAAGATTTGAAAATACAATGAGCTTTCTGGATCAAAGCGTAGCAAAAGGGATACAGAATCTTTAACCTTTGGGTAGTCAGTTCAAAATCCATCTGAGGTCAAGAGAGATGAAAGGTTATCATCTTCTAATGACTTTCACAAGCTTAATTAAACTCTCCATCAAGCTGCTTATGCCCAAGAGTATAACACTAACTTCCACAGGAGACAGTAGCAAAACTCATATTGAGTCAGGCTTATACTCAGGTATCTATAAATAATCATAATGTCAGTGACTGCTGATATGTTATTTTAAAAAATGATGAACACAATTTTAGCAGCAACATATTGAGAAGTCTTTCTAGGAGTGTTAAGAAAGAAGCCAGAAGGGGGTAAGACCCAAACTACTTTAATGCACAGAGCCAGACTGTCCACAGGAGGATAAAGATCACCAGAGGAACAAGAGGAAAAAAAAAAAAAAAAAAGAAAAAAAGAGAGATTGCTAGGAAAAAAGTTGTACTGAATCTCTTGGGACAAGAGTCTTTTCCCCCTTCCACAAATAAACCAGGCTCTCATCTATGGTAAAAAATTTGTTATATCAACATGATTTATATTTCAAATTCTGTTTCAGTGTACAAATGCAAACCTAAGGGAGAAACGCCATTTCTGATGTAAACACAATAACCACAACACATATTACAAATCCACACTTTATTTAGCTAACAAAGCCTTTGCACCTAAACTCATGAGACATTAAAGTCTGTATTATGCCAAAGGATCCTGATAAGTAAATTTCTACATCCTTCTATTCTACTACCGTCATTCAGATTTCTTCTTATTGTAGTGATCTGCATGAGCTAAGCATGAAAACCAGGAGGGAAAAACAGTGCATATGAGGTGTATTTGAGAGAAAACTAAGGAAGCTGATAACAACCAAGACCCCTCAGACCCTTCCTGAAATAAACCATCTTTCATCTTTCAATAAACCCTCTCTTTCAATGCATTACATATTTAATTTGCCGCTGAAGTTGCTTGAAACTAAGCAGTGACACAACAAAGAGGAACAAGTAGAATAAGAATCAGGGTAAGAATCAAAATCAAGTGTGACTTTTCGCTCTTTCACTTAGATAAAGGTCCTCCTGGACCTCCTGGCACACAACATATCTTTTCCATGTTGTTAAACAATAAGTTACCTAGTTTAAAACTTCTGTCACTGACACAAATTGAACCAAGGTGATACTTAGAGTGTCACAACTGTTAGAAGAACCAATGCACAGCTCTATGTCCTCCGTAAGTTTGTGTAGAGCAAGCATCTTCTTGAAAAAGAAAAACACTTCTGTGTTCAAGATTAAACAGAGTCCCTTACTACCTTATGATCAGGATTTATCCTTTATAGAAAACCTGAACATTTGGGATTTCACCCCAACCTGGAAGGAAAATGCATTTAAAGTCAGCTTCCAGCAACAGAAAAAAAAAAACAAAAAAAAAAACACAGAAACAAACAAACAACAGTGCTATAAAAACCATCCCTTTCATTAAAATCAAATCTGGTTCTCTTCTTCCACTTTCATTTTTAAATCTGAGTTTATAGCACCAAAATGCTGAAATCAAACTAAAATCTGAGCTTTCTATCTTAATAGTCATGTTTAGGTATTTGCCTGTTTTGCTGGCTTTCTCAGAAAACGTGCGAGAGGATAAAAACATATTTTAGGTTGGAAAATAACTCTTTATTAAACAGCACTGATGGAAAAACATTGTATCAAACCACTTATCAATCTATTCTTAACCAGCTGTTCTTTCAGAGATAGGGAACAAAAAAAGACAAAAAAAAAAAAAAAAGACCAAAAAGGAGACCAATTTTGTTGCTAGTAACCATAAAAATATGAAAATGTAAACTAAAATAATTGTTTAAATAATTGTTTAAATATTTATTGATGTTAGAAGCCAAAGTATGTGTTGTCATTTATATGCCGAACTGTTTACAGTAGTTGTCTGTCCTGAGCATCTGAAGACCTCTTGAAAAATCAATTGGGGAAAACCAGAAAACAGGACTTCATTCCCAACATTCTTTTAAGTTTGCTGCAGGAGATAACCCAGACCTATATGTGCAAAATCTCACTGATTTTCAATAGTTTCCTACAGAAAAGACAGCTCATAGCAACATGTGACATCTGACACAAGGTCTGCATTTCAGTGTGGGCTTTGAAATTAGCTGGATGACTTCGGGGCTGAATTCTCCCAAGATTTACTGTATCTGCAGAACATACATGATGCCACTCTCCCTGTGCAACCCAATGACCAACATGCTATTATGGAAGGAGCAAGAACCAGAAATTCCTCAGATGATACCCTACCATTTCTCTATCTGGAGAACCACTTGTTAAATGCAAAGGATAAAAGTGATTGCTCCAAAAGTACCAAATGCTTAAATTACTACTGTAGAAAAGTAAGTATTGTAAAGAAAGAAAGTTTCAAGTCTTTTCTTTAGTGAATAAGTCCAAAACGGTCACTGTGAGTTGGTACTTCTTCATAGATAAGTCTCACTCAGATCATTTATCAGACTAATTGTTTTAAAGGCAAGCATTCTTAGGCAATCTGTTCCCTCTCTGTATTTCCCATTACAGTCATTGAAAGTTATGTGTGCAGATGAAAATGATAACAGCTGGAGCTCTCTCAGAAGAGTCCTTTTTAAACAAACACTGAAAACTCCAACAGAAAACATGGCTGAGCCTGGTCCAAACTGACAATACCTGAAATAATGACATATAATAGAAATATTAGCATCAAGCCAATGATCTCAGGCCATTGTTGACACAGAAAGTTTCAGGGATGATTAAACATTCAACTCGAGGTTTGGAAATCTATTCAGCAACCACATCCATGGAGGCAAATGAAGACAAATCTCACCACCATCAAATCCTGATAACACCTTCCTACCTTCCTTCACCCTATAGGCAGCCTATAGGCAACCTTCACTCTATAGGCAGCAAAAAAAAGTAGACACCAGCATGTATGAAATAAACACTGAACTTATCCAACATGGAGGTTACATCAAATCTGCCTGAACCCGAATAGAAGAATTCTTATGCTTCAAAAAATGTACACAGCCTATTCAAAGAAAATACGACCAGCTTTTGGCATGGAACTGTTACAACCCCCAGCCTTCAAGTGCTGTTGTGAAAGGGAGCAAGCATGATACTTACTACCAGGTCCAGCAGCCAGGAGCTGCAAATCATTGCTGGGTCATTGCAGCCACCCCACTCTTCAGTAGCACAGCCACTCATTCCCTGGGATGGATGTCACTTCGCACTTTGAAAGGACCACGTCTCTATCGCTCAGTGGGATCAAGCATCCCACACAGTCTCACTGCTTCTCAAGCTCAGGATGGAGTACTGAGGGCTTGCAGTATTTGAAGTGGATTGTAAAAGTACAGGAAGCCATATGAACATTTTCCTCTGCTCTGCCTGTGTAAACTGTTCTTCATAGCTTGTTTCTCCTCACAAACAAGGGAACAGCCAGATGCTAAATTCTTTGAAACAGATAATTGCCAGGGATGTTGACTGACCACCTCTGCTATAGGGCTCATTTGCAGACACAGCTAAGACAAGACAGACTACCTTAATGTGTTTCTCTGTTATGATGCTCCCTTGCTCAGAAATACTATGTGAGAAGGTACAGTAGACATCACAGCTCTTTGACTAGGAGAATATTCAAGTAATTAATAACTACATGTAGATGAAGGACTGCATTCCCTCATCTGTTTCTACTAATTTATTTAATTTAGTCACGAATTTGGGAAATATGTATCTCTTATCACAATTCTGCATTTATAGTTTGAATTTTGGGTGGTCCTATGTGAAGTCAGAAGTTGGACTCAATGATCCTTGGGGGTCCCTTCCAACTTGGAATATCCTGTGATTCTCTGATTTTATGTTAGGTTCCTGTATACCTTGTGTAATGCACTACAATGAAAGAATCAGGCCCTCCATCATTTTTTAAGCTTTCATTCAATACCCAGTGATGCTAGTGAAATAATTTCTACTGACTTCAATGAAAATTGAAATAGCATAAGGATATCCACCTGTATGAATGTAGTTAAAATAAACATTTTCAAGGCATTTGAGCTGCTAGAAAGAATTACTTGAGCCTCACTAGACATAGATAATCTGCTGCTAAGTAGACTTATCAGCACTGCACTATAATGACTGTAATTAAGTAGATGCAGTAATGTAAGGTTAAAAAAAAGGTAAAATCAGTGGTCATTCTTCAAAGAGGATTTATTTAAGTTTTCTAGAAGTTCATATAATTAAGCTAACAGATTCAGCTGATGAAAAACAGTCAACACTATGATGTGTTCCGTATTTTTTTCCCTACACTGCATAGATTTCAGTGTAATACTGTTTCTATGTGAATGCAATTTCTATTGGCAATTCTGTCACCTTTTCGATCACCAATTTTATACCACCATTCAGAAAGATATCAAATAATCTAGTTACTGTGAGCTCTCTCTTCTGACTGATAAGTGGATAAATCCACTTACATGATACTTTTCAGAGGCCAAACACCATGGTCGCCTTGGTATATTTATATCAGCTTTGATGATGTGATCTAGTTGCTGACAGCATGCTGGTGTTAAATGGACTTACAGTCCTGGCCCAGCTGAGAGTCTGCTAATACAGACTCTGTTCTTCTCCAAACCTCCAAGAAAACAGCAGGTTTCTGGGAAATATCAACAAACTTTCAGTGAGAAGGACATGGCTGAATCACCTCACATTCACTCTCTCCATTTACACATATTTCAGTGTCCTTTTCATTCTATGCAAGTAAGCTCTAACTGGAAAGCTCAAAACTCTCTGCAAGGTAGCTGCCACTCTTTATCTTCCCATCATTTTATTCCACCTATCTCACCTATCTGTGATGTACAGAGTAGTCCATGTATCTAGAACAGTATTTCCCTTCATTAGCAGCCTCTAAAACATCCAACACATTGCTTTTGGGTGAGTCTGTAAACTCACAATGGTCATTATAAGCACTTGACATGCAATTCTGAAATATATTCCCTTCTTTTTTTTCACACAGGACTAGACATGTTGCAGGAGCATTCTGAAATATTTATAAGTTATTACAAAGAGATTAAAAAAAAAAAAAAAAGAAAGAAAGAAAGCTGAAACTATCTCAAATGTTCCCATGCATGTTTGAATCTATTCAAAATTCTTCGGATTCTCGCAGAAAGCAGTGTTCTACCAATGCAGGGTCATGGTCTTTGGCCTCTGCATTGCCCCAAGCATATTTAACATTATTATAAGACCCGTCATTCATCTCTTTAGATCTCTGGCAGAAAAAAAAAATGTTTAGCTATTTTATCTATTTAGACAACATCTTGATGCAGAAACAAGTACTCCCAAGCCCCTGTGTCAGCCACTGAACATCTGTGCTTTTGTGCTGGTGATTTGTGACATTTTATACACAGAGAAAAACTTCTTTCAACTTTCACAGCAAAAATATTTTAAAAGCATCATACAAACATAGTAAACACAATATCGTAAATGGCAAGAGAAAATCTGTGCACAGCATAAAATTAGACAATCTATCCATTCTATCCGTTTCACATTTGATTTCTCTGTATTCCCAACTTATCAGAGAATCAGAAATAGGGACTCTGTCAGTTTTATGCAGGAGCTCTTTAGTATTTTAAGGCAATGACTTTTTTTTTTTTTTTTTGGCCCTTCTACGCACTGATGTAATACAAACAACTGATACATTGACAAAGTATATGTAAGCTACAAGAAACGCCCAGAGCCAGACTCACTTTTTCCAGATGTATCTGAATTAGTTTGTCCATTTGGCTGAACACTGTTTCCTTAGTGAAGACAAGGTATAGAAGGGAATAGTAGTGAGATCAGGAGTCCAGTGCTCCAACTTTAAGGCTATGCTGTGCGTGTTGAAAACACAGTATGTGTGAAAGAGACAAAATGAAAGATAATGATAACATACAGGAAACCTAGGAAATTGAATTACTTTACTCTCAAAGTCTATGCATAATTCTTAGCATTTGCATAGATTGCTTTATGTATAAAGAACCATTCATGATAGACTGTCTAGGAGTCTCTGTATTCAAAGACATTAATCTCTTATTTCCCTTATATTTTTAGTCCTGAGTCTGTATGCCTGCCATGAGATCTAACAACATAAACACAACTCACAAATCCATTAATTGTTCCATAGGTCAGTGAAAGCCAAAGGAGTAACCCATTTTCTGAAGGGCGGAGTGAAGGAGACAAAGTGTGGAGAATCCCTTTGTGTCTCACACTTTGTCAACACCAATACAGCTCTGCTCATACACAAAACAGAAAAACCACCAACTCCTTCATCCTTTTCTTTCCAAATCCTTCATGTTCCTAACTCCAGCCTACTCAGATCAGCAAAGGAAGAGGATGATTTGCCTTTGTTTACAATTTTACCTGGAAGTAACTTCATGCCAGTTAGGAGAGACTCATGCAGTCTCTACAATTTAGACACAGACAATAACAGGAGATCACATTTGGCAGCTCAGGGACCTCATCTTTATCCTAAATCCAGCTGGAGATTTCATACTAGCCGCTCCCCATAGACTTGCTGGTTCCACAGTTGGTTGACCAAACCATGGCTGCCAGGTAAGTCCATATGTTTAGACTCCTCATAACAACAAGGAGGTGTTTCACAGCAAGAAGATAAATGGGAAGAGATCTGGTGGGTTTGTTTCATTATTGCTTGAAGGCTCAAGAGGACAAGGAGCCATCAACTGCAGAGCTCTACTGGGCTCTAAGAAATGGCAGAAAATAAAAAGATGCTGCTATATTTTTAGCATGGAGAACAGGTGTCAGATATAATTTTAAAATGTACATTAAGGTGGATCACAAAAAAGAGAACTAAAGCAGATGATGCAAACTTTATCGTAAGTCAAAATGTAGAAATTGAACCAGTTTGGGGACAGCAACAAAGCTACAATACAAAATTAACCTGAGTCACAGATTCAATCAAAAAACAGAAGAAATAAAAGAAGAAAAACTGAAATTTAAAAGCTATGGGATTTTAATAGAAAACAAAATACAGGAAAGAGTGTTTTCCAACATATTATTCTGCCATTTTCTCAGTAAATGTAAATTTTCTGAGATAGACTGTAACACGTTAGGGCATATACAAGACTAATTTTCATCCCATACATTCTTCTTAAGCAAATTACCCATTTCATCTGAAAAGATTTTAAAAGGTCATCATTTTTTCATTTCATATCTTCATATCATAAGATATCTTCATCTCTTTTCATTGCTGCTTGTAAATCACCTTACATGCACTGATCCAGACGTAATAGCAAAGGCAGGACTAGCTCATCCCTGTTTGGTGAGCAGAGCCACACAACTGCAGCAGAGAGAAGAGGCACATGGCACTGCATCACAGCTGAGCCCTTATGCAATAGCTGGGGTGATGCAAGATCAGCTCGAAGCAGGAGCTGGGCTTCCCATTCCCCATCCTGAGTGATGCAAAGCATTGCAGAGGTATCTGGTGAATCTCTGGGGATAAGGTTCAAGCCTTGTCACTACAAATCACCCTCTGCCAAGCAATTTGTGCGGCAGCTTATAACAGCAGTTAAACAAAGGAGTCATGAGGCCATCCTCCGGACCGAGGGCATGACGCTTGCTACTGGGGAGAGGAGACTGGAAGATAAAAGGAAAGCAAACATGCCGAAGTTAATAGGGCAGAAAAGCCTCCCTCCGATCCTGGCTGCTTGGCAGAAAAGAACAGTGCATGGGCTCCAAGAGAATCAGTATACGAGGACATCGGCGCAAGGCAGCCACACTGACGGCTGGCACCTTGCTCCAGCCCCAACAGGTGGGTTTGCAGCCACGCTGCAGGCAGGGAGCTTGTTTTCAGTCACTTTGTATGGACTTAATAGAGCAACTGTAAATTGATTTACACGGGGAAAGCTATATTTATAGCAGAAATGGAAAGTATTTCTCACAGGTCAGATTGCTGTCTGCTATCATGAGGTAATTGCCATCAGCATTATGCAAGCAGAGATTTTTGTCTTAAGGTCTTTAAAATGAAATTGTAGAAGCTACTACAAGTCATGGAAAGAATTAGAAATGCAATGTTTTGGAGAATGTTAGCCTGTTGCTTCTGAGATATTCCCTAATTACTCGGAGTACTTTCCAGAGCACTGAACACTGTTTCAGTGATCTTTGCACAAGTTTTCCAAAACGCAGTTACTCAAAATCAGGTGATGATTCCAAAAAGGAAAGGTACTTTCACCCTGTTAAGTAAAAGTACTCAAATTGTATATATAATGCTGAGTGCAGTTGTTTGCTCTCTTTATTCCCTAAAAAGTTTTGGGTGTAGAAGAGTATCTCATTCCTGGCAATTAGCGTCCTTTCAAGAAGTTTCATAGTACACCCTATGATTCACAAATCATGCTTGAATGCAGCCAAATGTCCACGTACTTAGAATGGCATTTTGCAAAGTATGAGAAAATTTGGTCAACTTAATTGAACCAACTAATCACATAAATAAAGATTGGACATGGACAACCTGGACAAACAGAGCTTACAGAGCAACCCAGACAAATCCTTGAAAGACATATGCAGCATGCCAGGTGGCATGGTAAGCCTGTACCATACTCTCAGTGTCCGTCACCATACTGTAAGGTACACAACAATGATTTAAAGGTCTCTTTGATGCTGCAGCTCAGACATGCCTCGTATCAGTATGCACAACACCGTAACTCTTCCAATAGCAACTGTATAGACCTATATAGTCAGCAGGTGTGAGATCAGCTTCTAGAAGCTACAGAGCACTTGATTTCATAGAACCATAGAATCACTAAGGTTAGAAAGATCAACATCATCATCAAGTACAACCATCAACCCATGCCTGTTACTGCACTAGACAGTGTACCTCAGTGCAACATCTATACTTTCTTTGAACTCCTCCAGGGACAGTGACTGCATGTTCTCCCTGGTCAGCCTGTTCCAATACCTTACCACTCATTCTGAGATTAATTTTTTTCCTTGCATTCAATCTGAACCTTCCTTAGTTCAACTTAAGGCCATTATGTCTTATCCTATTGTTAGTTACCTGGGAAAAGAGGCCAAACCCTACTCGAGCAGGGAGGCTGCATATGTGGCACAGCAAAGAGACCAAATGGAGAAGAGACACATCAGAGTAGTGGGCAGACACATACAAACTCTTACAAGACCTCCATAAAGATGTATTTGTTGCCTGAAGTAGGCACTGTTTCTCCACGTTCCCCTCAAAAACAGAGCAACATCCATCTATGTGTAGGTTTGGAACCAGACAAGGAGCAGCTTATGGTCTGGGACAAAGCAGGTATATTTTTTCCCCTCCCGTATCTTCCAGGATTTACTTGTGTATGGAAAGCAGAGATCGCTCTAAACCTGATGGAATGAAGCTCTTGGAGCTGAAGGGAATGCTTTCACTTTGTGGAGAGGTTCTGAATGAGAGGCAGGGATTCTTTGAGCACAGTGAGGTAGTGGGTGGTGTGTTTCACCAATGACAACAGTGTGTCATCTCCACTGGTGCAGACTGCATGCTCTTGTTCATTGCTGGTGAAAATGCATAGCTAATGATGTAAACTATATTGAAAAGTAGTGTCTAGCAGATAAGATTTTCACTATCAAATAGTGTTATTGTACTCTTTACAGCTGCTATATTTTCCATGGAAACAAATAGGAGGCATTACTTTCATAGCAACCTGCACAGATAACCTACTCTCGTTTTCAAATATTTATTTTTATTCCTTAATGCCACAAAAGCTGGGTTTTTTTCTTTCAAAAGTCAAGTCAAAAGATGAGAGAAGCTCTGCAAGAGAATATATTTTTATGTGTTTTGCTCTTGCTATCACATGTTGTGCCATAAACCTTGCAAGTCCTGATAAACAGCCAATAATGCAATTAAGTCGGTTATTTAAATTATGCAGTAAAAATTCAAGTTACTTAAAATGAGAAAAAAAACTGAAAGCACACAAAAAATAACCTTCTTTCTCACATAACAGTTATCCACAAATGGGTTAAACATAAATTCTTATTATCTCTTTAGTTATAAACTCTTCAAAAATTGTAGTGGGATTTTTGTTTTTGTGGGTCCAGGGATTGCCTTGACCAATACTTGTAATTTTGTACCTGACTTGTAGCAGCAACATTTCTTCAGACTCCCACCTAAATTTTTTAATGTGCAAAACCAGAAACAATATTAAAAAATAAAAAAAAACAACTTGTAATTAAACCACAGGGACAGATTTGGTATCATTCCAGGAAACATGAGGAACCTCCAAAGCTGGGACAACAAATAATGTTCTTTTCAATTATTTATGCTAGTACCACTGTGATACAGCAACAAAATCTGTAATATTCATCATTTGGAAAACCTTACACTGATCCAATAAGCACATGGCTAACGCATTCATGAGCTGCATACCCCTACCTTTGACTCACCTCTGTGGCAATGAGCACTGGCAGAGCTTTTGTATGGCAACAGTGATTTGCAAGAGGCTGTCATGTGACACATGGAAAGAAAAAAATAGAAGATTTACAAGCCAAAAATAATCTTTGAATAGAGATATGTATCCTGAAAGCAATCTCTGAGTGAGTAGACAACTACCATGGACTATAGCTGATGCTGTAAGAAAGATGGGGAGTTATTCTCTTAACTCCATGGTACAGTCTTCTGAGTATTCTCTACAGGTAAATTGCTGTACAGCAGTCTTTTGAAGGGAACTCTGACTCCCAACCTCTGCAGCTGAAGCTACTGATTTTACCAGAACTAGATCAGCCCCCTCATTACAAAGAGTTTCTTGCACAGATTTCCCCTCTGTGTTGCACTTCTGAAGGGCTTTGCAGGACAAGAAGCAAAAATAAAAGAATTCCTTCATAGAACAAACAAACAAACCTAATTCTTCTGCACTGAAACAAAGTTTTCATCCTAATTTAATTAATGTGTTACCTGGGGGCAACAGAGCAGTTCAGAAAAAGGCAGAAGGAAATTAAAAGGGCAACAGAGCAATCTTACAGAATATTTCTGCAAAAGGAAAACATTAAGGGACTCTGACAAAAATTTATCCTCTAAGGAGAGATAAAAGAATTCACTCAAGCTGGCTAAATATTTTTTTTATTATTTCACATGATAACTGAAAATGAGGCAAAAGCTAAAGACACTCAGTCATTTTACCATGTGGAGAATGGTTTACCAGTAAAGCTAGACCAAAAACCTATAAATGCATTCAGTTTTGCTGTGTGAAGGCTACTTCTAGAAGAGAGAGAAAGCTGTTTCCATTGGGATGTACAAAAAGGAGCATTTTCTCTCTCAGCTCAAATTCAGAAATTTGCCTTGCACTTCCCAGAATAACACTGCAGTGCAGGATTTATACTGACTCAGCCAGTGCTATGCATTCTGGGCACTTCCATATGCAGCCCAGAACTTGAAACTCCCAGACATGGAAGTTCCCTGATCTCAGGATTAGGCTGGGGCCATTGCAAGGAGACGAAATATAGGTGTGGGCAGCAGTGCTGCTCTGTTTCCCTGCCTATTTATGCTCACTTTGGTTGGCCAACAGAAGACGTAAAGACAGAGCAAAATGGGCATACTGCTGTTTTTTTGTCTGGCTTCTGTCACTGCTGCCCCATTCCTGCTCATCTACCTCTGTGCAGTCTGGCACAGCGTGCAGCTTTCCACTGTATGCGCTGCCACCTTTTGGTGACAGCC
Organism: Centrocercus urophasianus; assembly: GCF_019232065.1. Lineage (NCBI taxonomy): Eukaryota > Metazoa > Chordata > Aves > Galliformes > Phasianidae > Centrocercus > Centrocercus urophasianus. The sequence continues at coordinate 32,470,654 of NW_024884475.1, read as the reverse complement.
ACCTGGGGATGACGTGCTCCCAGGCTCATGGCACCTGTCTGCCAAAGTGATGCTGGCACACAAACAAATACCTTTCAGTTCCTACTAACCCCAGAGACAGGCGAAGCTTGTCATCTAGGAGAAGTTTCACAAATGCAGGCATTTTTAATTTGCATTTCTTCTACAACCTTCTCACTGTGGCAGATGACTTTGTCTTGCAAAGAGGGCTACAGTACAAGCCCACTCCAGCAGCTAGTTTCAAGGTCTGGGCATGGACACAAAGTAACTCCTTTACTCCCCAGCCCTCTGCTCATTAGCTGAGGCTTTGTAGCCTTAGAGTGTTTTCTTTTGCAAGGCACCCCGGTAGGGAAAGGCAGATGCCCCACTGGGACAGAAGCTTGTTGGGAGGATCACTTCCCCAACATGGCAACATGGGTATTTGGCACAGGAGCTCAGCAGGCTGATGGAGGAGGGCTGGAAGGAGGGAAATGGGGAAGGTGCCCACCAGCACCCAGGGTAGCAACACAATGGCAAAGAGGCCATTTCCTTTCAAGGGGTATCTGGCATCCTATTGTCAATAGCACGCAGAAAAGAGGAGCATGCTGCTCCTTCCTGGGGGCACCAAGGGCCTTCTGACATCAAGGAATTAGAAATCTAGCTTCCAGGTTTTCACCAAAGGCTCAAATTGGCTTGGAAAGTTCAAGGTTATTCTCCATGAAATATAAGGTCTGTATTACTGCCAGCTTTCAGAAAGTTCAGAAATAGGGGAACAGCTAAGGTTTTGCCTTTTGCTCTCTCCACACCTTAAGGACGATGCCTGATTTATACTTCTAGGAGTAATGATCTGGAGGACTGAGCTCCGGACTTCTTTTGGAGGCAAACAGTCATACTTTCATGAGGCTGCATGATAAAAACCACAGATGTTGCATATGGACTGATATCACTGAGGGAAGGTTAACAGCTATTCAACTCAGCTCTCTCTCAATACAACTTTTTCTCTCTCAAGAGTTTTACGTAAAGGTTTACACTAATCTTAAGTGAAAAAGATATCTGCACAACAGATTTTTAACTCTACTTTAAAAAGTAGATTTCCAGTTTTAACTACAATTTCTCTGTTTCTTTATCTTTTTCAGACATCACAGTTCTTTATGATAGTGGTGAATTAATTATACTGAAAAGATATCTTGTATTGACGCTGATTTAAAATAAAGCTGAGGCTGCTGTTTGTAAATGGATGCACTTAGGAACTAATACTCCAGGGTATATAGAAGTAGGTTTTATTTCACTGAAAGAAATACTTTTAAATGCATATTTTGCTCAAATATTAGGGGTGCACAGCAACTTTGTGGACTTGAGTTTTTAACATGAATCACACACACTTTATCTTGTATAAATCATTTTTTGTGTGTTTTACAAGTATTGTGTTTTAAAATCCATGAAAGATTACCACGCAAACCTGTCCAAACCAGCCCATGCTTCTCTGGCACTCAATTGCTGCCTACCAAAAGAAATTTGGTAGAGGGAGAGTTAAGCAGTGAAAACCTTTACCTCTCCTCAGCTTCTATATTCATACTTTTCCCACCCTTTATGCTCTCAGTCCACAAGTGGGAGAGTTTAATTTTGTCTAAACACCAGCACATCCAAAAACTGGCATTTGCATCACAGCTAAAGATATGTTGGTGGAAAAATGATCATTGGCTCCCTGGAAATTTCTCCCTTGGATTACAAACATTACTTGATTCATAAAAAGGCATTTTCAATGCTAACAAAAAAAAAAAAAAGGAAAGGAAGGAAAGAAGGAAGGAAAGGGAGGAAAGGGAGGAAAGGGAGGAAAGGGAGGAAAGGGAG